>NC_092179.1:16480361-16487861 GCF_045791955.1 Oncorhynchus clarkii lewisi
GCTGTTATTCGAACTCAAGCAGCATGACAGAGTGATCTCCAGCCTTGTCCTCGTCAACACTCACACCTGTGTTCCTGAGAGAATCACTGACATGATGTCAGCAGGTCCTTTTGTGGCAGGGCTGAAATACAAACTGAGGCAGCAGACTTTGTGAAAATGTATATTTGTGCCATTCTCAAAACATTTGGCCCTGACTGTACTATGTAGACTCTCTCTCTCTCTGGCCTATACCTTTTTTCATCCCTCTATTCCTCACGTTCTTTCTCCATCTACCCTTCTCTTCTCCCGTTTACTATTTTCCTCTTCTCAACATATTACACAATATGGTGCTGGGGGCTGGTGCCTAGCTGGAGGGAGGCTTGAGGGTGAACGGGAGAGAGCGAGATGGAGGGGAGAGAGAGGAGGAGGAGAGGGGAGACTGGAGAGTTTCAGGCCTCTTTCACCCTTCTCTCCATCCCTCCTCCCTCCCCTGGGTGGGGAACTTATACAACATCCATTACTCTCTCCTCCTCTCTCTTAGTATCTGTGTTTTGATGATGTCACATGTCACATGATGACAGCATGGTATAATGACATCCCCTCTCACGTCATAATAGCCTTCACCCAATCGCCTTCACCTAATGCATCTCAATTGAGATCACTGTTCCCTTCGACCATGATGCACCCACACACACCCCCCATACACACATAATTTATCGGGTAGCACGGTGTCCCTCGTAGTGTGTAACGCATGCCTTCATAAAGGCTCATTCTGCATCTGTGAGGGGTCTGGCCTAATGGAGTTGATCTGTGGTGCCGGAGAGGGGGATAGCAGAGGAGAGGATGGGGGATAGCAGAGGAGAGGATGGGGGATAGCAGAGGAGAGGATGGGGGATAGCAGAGGATATGATGGGGGATAGCAGAGGAGAGGATGGGGATAGCAGAGGAGAGGATGTGGGACAGCAGAGGAGAGGATGGGGGATAGCAGAGGAGATGATGGGGGATAGCAGAGGAGAGGATGGGGGATAGCAGAGGAGAGGATGGGGATAGCAGAGGAGAGGATGGGGGATAGCAGAGGAGAGGATGGGGGATAGCAGAGGAGAGCATGGGGGATAGCTGAGGAGAGGATGGGGGATAGCAGAGGAGAGGATGGGGGATAGCAGAGGAGAGGATGGGGATAGCAGAGGAGAGGATGGGGATAGCAGAGGAGAGGATGGGGGATAGCAGAGGAGAGGATGGGGGATAGCAGAGGAGAGGATGGGGGATAGAAGAGGAGAGGATGGGGGATAGCAGAGGAGAGGATGGGGGATAGCAGAGGAGAGGATGGGGGATAGCAGAGGAGAGGATGGGGATAGCAGAGGAGAGGATGGGGGATAGCAGAGGAGAGGATGGGGGATAGCAGAGGAGAGGATGGGGATAGAGGATGGGGGATAGAGGAGGAGAGGATGGGGGATAGCAGAGGAGAGGATGGGGGATAGAGGAGGAGAGGATGGGGGATAGCAGAGGAGAGGATGGGGGATAGCGGAGGAGAGGATGGGGGATAGCGGAGGAGAGGATGGGGGATAGCGGAGGAGAGGATGGGGGATAGCAGAGGAGAGGATGGGGGATAGCAGAGGAGAGGATGGGGGATAGCAGAGGAGAGGATGGGGGATAGCAGAGGAGAGGATGGGGGATAGCGGAGGAGAGGATGGGGGATAGCAGAGGAGAGGATGGGGATAGAGGATGAGGGATAGAGGAGGAGAGGATGGGGGATAGCAGAGGAGAGGATGGGGGATAGAGGAGGAGAGGATGGGGGATAGCGGAAGAGAGGATGGGGGATAGCAGAGGAGAGGATGGGGGATAGCAGAGGAGAGGATGGGGGATAGCAGAGGAGAGGATGGGGGATAGCAGAGGAGAGGATGGGGGATAGCGGAGGAGAGGATGGGGGATAGAGGAGGAGAGGATGGGGGATAGCAGAGGAGAGGATGGGGGATAGCAGAGGAGAGGATGGGGGATAGAGGAGGAGAGGATGGGGGATAGCAGAGGAGAGGATGGGGGATAGCAGAGGAGAGGATGGGGGATAGCGGAGGAGAGGATGGGGGATAGCAGAGGAGAGGATGGGGGATAGCAGAGGAGAGGATGGGGGATAGAGGAGGGAGGGAGGGAGTGTAAATGAGGCCCAGCGACACTATCTCCCCAATAGCCTAGTCTGTGCTGTTCACTCTCTCTCTCATTCTCCCTCTTTTCATTCCTCTGTCCCTCTCTCCAGCCAATTGGCAAACATGTTCAAATCTGCATAAATAAAGATCTGCATTTTCCTACCAGGGATGTGTTTCCATCAAATTGACGTAGTGGACATAAAAATAACTTGTGCAGTTCAATTCCCAGATACCGAATAAAAAAATACAAAATAAATGGGTTTCCGTCGCATTTTCAACTCTACTGATGGTTTGACGTTATATATTAAATGTGCCCACTCTGGTATTGGTATTGGCTCTCTAGCCAACAGCTCACAGATACAGTGCAGGTAGGCCTAAAGCGGACCAAAGAGCAAAATCATTTTTATTTGTCATGTCACCAGAATAAGACCCTTGATATTTATTGTCAAGGAGCATTGAGTTCATCACCCTGCACTTTCACCACCCTGTGAAGTTTATCATTACTTATTTCATCTGTAGCCTAATAAACGGCAGGCTTTCCTAAATGAGTTGCAATGGGAGGACCACAGAACATATCATCACGTGACTCCAAGTTTACGTCAAAATGATGGTCATTATATCAATATTTGCGCATAAAAGCATTTCCGTCATTTCTCGCATAATTAATTTTACAGCCTCAAAAAGATTCCACCTTGTGTAACGTATTTTTGTTTTGTCGACATTTGGAAATTTTACCGATTTTAATGTCCTGTTTCCATCAGGCCTGTTGTGACATTTTATTTAATCCTACGTACTTTACTCGCATGAAAAGGTTGGTTGAAAACCAGGTGAGTGAGACTTTCTCCTTCACCGTCTTTCTGTCTCCAGCTCATTGCTCAGTCAGCCTCTGTCCTTCTCTCACTCTGTCACATACACTCTTCCCTCTCTTCTCTCGTTCTCTCTCTCTCTTCCTCACATCCCTCATCAAACTATTCACATGCTAATATCATTTTGATTTGTACAGAATGGATTATAAATTACATTTAAATGATCCAACCTTTATCATTTAAATGTACCATTGTATGTTCACCGTCATTACATCTGGTATTAGTGTAGAAAGTGATATGAAAGGGTTAACAGTGCCCCTTTAAGATGTGAAGACCATGATGTCACTCAGCACCAGGGCTCTCCCAATCCCCTGTTGTGCATGGTATGGTGTCATAGAGAATAATCATCCAATGGGAGTATTGTATGAATGTTGGGGGGTGGGCCCCATTTTACATCATACCTTCAACACACCTGGCCGGACTTAAGACCTGGCACAGTCTCTGAGTTTGTCAGCCACACACACATACACACACACACACACACACACACACACACACACACACACACACACACACACACACACACACACACACACGTGTTGAAGTGATCATGAGACATTTAGGAGTTTTAGGTTGGGTGTGAAAAAAGAGAGAGCTGCGAATGGTGTGTGTGTGTGTGTGAGTGAGCGCATGAAAACGTGTGTGCGTACATGCATGGGTATGTGTGTGTGTGTGTTATGTGTGCACGTGCATACCCACGTGTGTGAGAACATGGCAGGTGTGGAAGCGAGTGTTACAAGAAGTGTGAAAGACAGATGGGCTGTTAGAAGGAGAGGAAGAGGGCCTGTGAAACGAGGGAACGACAACTAGAAAAACAGGGAGGAGATAAAGATGAGGAAGTCCGTGGGGATGGAGAGATGGGGAGGAGAGAGTTGGGGAGAGAGAGAGATGAGGAGGAGAGAGTTGGGGAGAGAGAGAGATGGGGAGGAGACAGTTGGGGAGAGAGACATTGGGAGGAGAGGATTTACAGGGAGAGAGAGAGGGAGAGATGGGGATGATAGATATGAGAAGGAAGAAGAGAGAGAGGGAGGGAGAGATGGGGATGATAGATATGAGAAGGAAGAAGAGAGAGAGAGAGAGAGAGAGAGAGAGAGAGGGGGAGAGATGGGGATGATAGATATCAGATTGGAAGAAGAGAGAGGGAGGGGGAGAGTGTTAGAGATGTGGGGTAAAGTAATGGAGAGACTGGAGAGAGACAGATGGAGGTAGGATTTGAAAGATAGAATCCAAAAACCACATTCCAAGATTCAGGAGATTAAATACACACAGTACCCAGAGTGTCCCCTCCAGGAGTGTGTCTCTGTGAGGACCATGTAACCAGGGTAACCAGGGAGGGATATATCTTATTGTGTTTCTCTGTGAGGACCATGTAACCAGGGTGGGATATATCTTAGTGTGTCTCTGTGAGGACCATGTAACCAGGGTAACCAGGGAGGGATATATCTTAGTGTGTCTCTGTGAGGACCATGTAACCAGGGTAACCAGGGAGGGATATATCTTAGTGTGTCTCTGTGAGGACCATGTAACCAGGGTAACCAGGGAGGGATATATCTTAGTGTGTCTCTGTGAGGACCATGTTAACAGGGTAACCAGGGAGGGATATATTTTAGTGTGTTGGCAGCTGGCTCCTTGTTTCTCCAGTGATGCAGCTCTAATTTAGCAGCCTCAGTGACTGTGAAATTGCCAAATATGCCTGTGTGAATGCCTGTCAGATCATAGCAGGGTCCTGCCACCTGCAGACACCCACAGCACGACCACAACGCTAATGTAACGCAAAATAACCATTCAATCTACATTGACTTTGGTCTTTATTTCCTCCACCATGGTAGTGGTGTAATATCTAGTCTGTTGAGGCTAATGACTGTGTTATCATAAGTCACAGTTGAATTCGGAAGTTTACATACACTTAAGTTGGAGTCATTAAAACTCGTTTTTCAACCACTCCACAAATTTCTTGTTAACAAACTATAGTTTTGACAAGTCGATTAGGACATCTACTTTGTGCATAACACAAGTAATTTTTCCAACAATTGTTTACAGACAGATTATTTCACTTATAATTCACTGTATCACAATTCCAGTGGGTCAGAAGTGTACAAACACTGTACCTTTAAACAGCTTGGAAAATTCCAGAAAATTATGTCATGGCTTTAGAAGCTTCTGATTGACATCATTTGAGTCCATTGGAGGTGTACCTGTGGATGTATTTCAAGGCCTACCTTCAAACTCAGTGCCTCTTTGCATGACATCATGGGAAAATCAAAAGAAATCAGCCAAGACCTCAGAAAATAAAATGTAGACCTCTACAAGTCTGGTTCATCCTTCGGAGCAATTTCCAAACAAACGGCTGCGTGGTCCCATGGTGTTTATACTTGCATACTATTGTTTGTACAGATGAACGTGGTACCTTCAATTTCCTGAAGGTACCACGTTCATCTGTACAAACAATAGTATGCAAGTATACACAATGGGACCACGCAGTCGTCATACCGCTCAGGAAGGAGACGCGTTCTGTCTCCTAGAGATGAACGTACTTTGGTTCGAAAATAACAGAACACAAGGACCTTGTGAAGATGCTGGAGGAAACGGGTACAAAAGTATCTATATCCACAGTGAAACAAGTCCTATATCAACATAACCTGAAAGGCCGCTCAGCAAGGAAGAAGCCACTGAGACTACGGTTTGTAACTGCACATGGGGACAAAGATCGTACTTTTTTGAGAAATGTCCTCTGGTCTGATGAAACATAAATAGAACTGTTTGGCCATAAAGACCATCGTTATGTTTGGAGGAAAATGGGGGAGGCTTGCAAGCCGTAGAACACCATCCCAACCGTGAAGCACGGGGGTGGCAGCATCATGTTGTGGGGGTGCTTTGCTGCAGGAGGGACTGGTGCACATCACAAAATAGATGGCATCATGAGGGAGGAAATGTATGTGGATATATTGAAGCAACATCTCAAGACATCAGTCAGGAAGTTAAAGCTGGGTCGCAAATGGGTCTTCCAAATGGACAATGACCCCAAGCATACTTCCAAAGTTGTGCAAAATGGCTTAAGGAAAACAAAGTCAAGGTATTGGAGTGGCCATCACAAAGCCCTGACCTCAATCCTATAGAAAATTTGTGGGCAGAACTGAAAAAGCGTGTGCGAGCAAGGAGGCCTACAAACCTGACTCAGTTACACCAGCTCTGTCAGGAGGAGTGGGCCAAAATTCACCCAACTTATTGTGGGAAGCTTGTGGAAGGCTACCTGAAACGTTTGACCCAAGTTAAACAATTTAAAGGCAATGCTATCAAATACAAATTGAGTGTATGTAAACTTCTCACCCACTGGGAATGTGATGAAAGAAATAAAAGCTTAAATAAATAATTCTCTCTACTCTTATTCTGACATTTCACTTAAAATAAAGTGTTGATCCTAACTGACCTAAGACAGGATTAAATGTCAGGAATTGTGAAAAACTGAGTTGAAATGTATTTGGCTCAGGTGTGTGTAAACTTCCGACTTCAATGGTGAATTGATGCACAGCAGACTTCAATTATTATGGATTCCGTATGGGGCAGTGTACTGTACTGTAATGTACAGGACCGTGATCTAACATTGCTGTCAAGCTCTGATATTCCTTCCATGCCAGAGCTGCCACGGTCATTAAGCTGTACAATGGAGCTTTGATATTTGTATTTGTTCATGCTTTGATGCATTGTTGGCAGGATACCAGGGAAAGGGGGATACCTAGTCATTTGTTCAACTGAAATGTGTCTCCCGCATTTAACCCAGCCCCTCTGAATCAGAGCCTTAATCGACATCCATATCATCAGCACCCAGGGAACAGTGGTTTAACATGGGGCAGAACGACAGATTTTTACCTTGTCAGCTTGGGGATTCCATCCAGCAACCTTTCAGTTACTGGTCCAACGCTCCTACCAACGGTGCTGTGTGTGTGTGTGTGTGTGTGTGTGTGTGTGTGTGTGTGTGTGTGTGTGTGTGTGTGTGTGTGTGTGTGTGTGTGTGTGTGTGTGTGTGTGTGTGTCAGATGTTCCCTTCATAGTGTACAGATAGTGTAATGGCCAACAGAATGATAAGGGGGTGGCTATACATTTTGGTGTATCTGTGGATGTGGGAGAGTCTTAATTTGCATCTGCTTGCAAGTGTGTATGGTTGAGTGAGTTATGTACACTGAACACCTTCCTAATGTTCAGTTGTGTATGGTTGAGTGAGTTATGTACACTGAACACCTTCCTAATGTTCAGTTGCAACCCCCGTACCCCCGGTGGACCATTTGATGCACTCAGGAAACTGTTGGGTGTGAAAAAACCCACAACGTTGCAGTTCTTGACACAAACCGGTGTGCCTGGCCCCTACTACCATACCCCGTTCAAAGGCACTTAAATCTTTTGTCTTGCTCATTCACCCTCTAAATGGTACACATACACAATCCTTGTCTCAATTGTCTCAAGGCTTGAACATCCTTCTTTAACCTGTCTGCTCCCCTTCATCTACACTGATTGGTGGATTT
>NC_092179.1:16490361-16502861 GCF_045791955.1 Oncorhynchus clarkii lewisi
TCAAAAGGCATCCGGCACGAGAGAGAAGCAGAGGGAGAGAGAGAGAGACTGAGAGAGAAGCAGAGGGAGAGCGAGAGAGACTGAGAGAGAAGCAGAGGGAGAGAGAGAGAGAAGCAGAGGGAGAGAGAGAGAAGCAGAGGGAGAGAGAGAGAGACTGAGAGAGAAGCAGAGGGAGAGAGAGAGAGAGACAGAGAGAAGCAGAGGGAGAGAGAGAGAGACTGAGAGAGAAGCAGAGGGAGAGAGAGAAGCAGAGGGAGAGAGAGAGAGACTGAGAGAGAAGCAGAGGGAGAGAGAGAGAGAGAGAGAGAGAGACTGAGAGAGAAGCAGAGGGAGAGAGAGAGAGAGACTGAGAGCGACTAAAGGGAAAGTCCTTTCCCTTTTGAAGGGAAAGAGAAAGATTTAGGTTGTAAATAATTAGGGAAGAATACTTTGGTTTTGTTTTCCTCTCTGTTTGAGGAAAACACACACACTGTTATCTACAGTAATCCGCCACACAGCTGTGTCGTTCCAGAATGTGTGTTTACTTCCTCTACCTTCACACCCCCGTGTTCCTCCTCCCAACACACACACACACACACACACACACACACACACACACACACACACACACACACACACACACACTTACAAAGAGAGCTTGGTGTATAATTTCATCCTGTGTGTTTTGCTCCCCTAATGAAGCATTCTCTGTTGGTTTGATTGACACTGGGCTCGTTATTCAGCAGACATTCTGCAGCGTGACTGAGACTCAGAATACGGTGTGAGAGACGGGGAGGGGTGTTGGGAGGTAGATGAAGAGGGGGATGAAGGGAGGGGAGGAACACTGTGTGAGAGATGGGGAGGGGTGTTGGGAGGTAGAGACAGAGGGGGATGAAGGGAGGGGAGGAACATGGTGTGAGAGACGGGGAGGGGTGTTGGGAGGTAGAGGAAGAGGGGGATGAAGGGAGGGGAGGAACATGGTGTGAGAGACGGGGAGGGGTGTTGGGAGGTAGAGACAGAGGGGGATGAAGGGAGGGGAGGAACAAGGAAGGAGAGGGATGGAGGGAAGGACAGGGTGAAATGAGGGGATATTAGGAGGTGGGGAGGTAGAGAGGGTTGAGGGGGGGTTGATAGAACATGGGGGAAATATAAGGAGGAGGGGTGTTGATGGTATTATTATCAGCTCTGTGCTAATTACAACTCTGAGAGGTGATTATGGACAATACGAGAGACCAGCTGATAGTTAGTAGAGGCTACTGCACACTACTACACACAACCTACCTGGACTGACCCCGACTTCCTGACACACACACACTCTGATGTTTTGTTTTGTCGTGGTGGTCCAGTAGTGTAGTACAGGTGCAGGTATTTTACTCTATAGCTCCAGGCCTTACACGATGCTCTGTAATTATGAGTAGAGCAGCATAAAGAGTGACACACACACAGTAGAGTGTATAATTACCGGGGGACCACACAATGCCCCGTCTCAGGGCGCTGCTTCTGTTATTGTCTCTACGACCACCGCGCGGCAACGGCCGTCTCACCGTGGCAACAGCGTTAACCATACTGGTGGGCCCAAGCCTCGGCGCCACTGAATATTCATGAGAGGGGCAGTCTCACTAGATGGCAGTGCAGCCAGGGCCAGGCATGGCTATGCAGATGGACTGGGGAGTGCTGTAAATGAGACAGGTGTGTGTGTGTGTGTGTGTGTGTGTGTGTGTGTGTGTGTGTGTGTGTGTGTGTGTGTGTGTGTGTGTGTGCGTGTGTGCGTGTGTTGGCATCATTGAGGATGACTCAGGTTCATACGTAGACCAGACTGTGAGCTCACTACATAGTATTGTCAGATCCCTGAGATAAGAACTCAAATGCTGGAATAAATCTCTCTCTCTCTGTGTCGCTCTCTCTCTGTGTGTGTGTCTCTGTCTCTCTCTCTCTCTATCTCTCTCTCTCTCTGTGTCTCTGTGTCTCGGTCTCTCTCTATCTCTCTCTCTCTCTCTCTGTCTCTCTCTCTCTCTCTCTCTCTCTCTCTCTCTCTCTCTCTCTCTCTCTCTCTCTCTCTCTCTCTCTCTCTCTCTCTCTCTCTCTCTCTCTCTCTCTCTCTCTCTCTCTCTCTCTCTCTCTCTCGTGTGGTTATCAGTGTTTAAGGCTTTTTGCTGGGTCTCATGTATTCCCTGGTGATTGGCAGCAGATGGAAGCCTTCACAACAGCCAGCTTCACACAATTCAGGAACACACACACACCACTCACTCTGGCGCTTCAAACACACTCGTCACAAACATCCCAACTACCATCCCAAAGCCACAGATGAACACATCACAAATCTGCACCCCCTCCCCCTACCCCACCCCTAAACACACAAAGTACACACACACACACACACACACACACACACACACACACACACACACACACACACACACACACTCGAGCCATGTAAAGTTGGTAGTGTATTAGGTGTGCTAGTGACTGTAGAGCTGAGATGTAGGAGGGGAAACACCGTCAGCAGACCTAAGGTCACATTCACTTAGCGTTTACACCAGGGCAGTGTCTGCACCTGTTATTTCACAGGGGGAACACACAGCCACTCTGAAAATATCAGCTGCATGGGCACAGGTACAAAGATTTCAGATAGGATATTTTTAGTATGATGATGATAATGATGATGATACCCTTGCAATCATAGATTTCAGAAAGTATGTGTTTAGTATGATGATGATGATGATGATGATGATGATACCAGTGAGATCATAGATTTCAGATAGTATGTGTTTAGTATGATGATGATGATGATGATACCCGTGAGATCATAGATTTCAGATAGTATGTGTTTAGTATGATGATGATGATGATGATACCAGTGAGATCATAGATTTCAGAAAGTATGTGTTTAGTATGATGATGATGATGATGATGATGATGATACCAGTGAGATCATAGATTTCAGAAAGTATGTTTTTAGTATGATGATGATGATGATACCAGTGAGATCATATATTTCAGATAGTATGTGTTTAGTATGATGATGATGATACCAGTGAGATCATAGATTTCAGATAGTATGTTTTTAGTATGATGATGATGATGATACCAGTGAGATTATAGATTTCAGATAGTATGTGTTTAGTATGATGATGATGATGATGATGATGATACCAGTGAGATCATAGATTTCAGATAGTATGTGTTTAGTATGATGATGATGATGATGATATTAGTGAGATCATAGATTTCAGATAGTATGTGTTTAGTATGATGATGATGATGATGATACCCGTGAGATCATAGATTTCAGATAGTATGTGTTTAGTATGATGATGATGATGATGATGATGATACCCGTGAGATCATAGATTTCAGAAAGTATGTGTTTAATATGATGATGATGATGATGATGATGATGAGGATACCAGTGAGATCATAGATTTCAGATAGTATGTTTTTAGTATGATGATGATGATGATACCAGTGAGATCATAGATTTCAGATAGTATGTGTTTAGTATGATGATGATGATGATGATACCAGTGAGATCATAGATTTCAGATAGTATGTGTTTAGTATGATGATGATGATGATGAGGATACCAGTGAGATCATAGATTTCAGATAGTATGTTTTTAGTATGATGATGATGATGATACCAGTGAGATCATAGATTTCAGATAGTATGTGTTTAGTATGATGATGATGATGATGATACCAGTGAGATCATAGATTTCAGATAGTATGTGTTTAGTATGATGATGATGATGATGATGATGATACCAGTGAGATCATAGATTTCAGATAGTATGTGTTTAGTATGATGATGATGATGATGATACCAGTGAGATCATAGATTTCAGATAGTATGTGTTTAGTATGATGATGATGATGATGATGATGATGATACCAGTGAGATCATAGATTTCAGATAGTATGTGTTTAGTATGATGATGATGATGATGATACCAGTGAGATCATAGATTTCAGATAGTATGTGTTTAGTATGATGATGATGATGATGATACCAGTGAGATCATTGATTTCAGATAGTATGTGTTTAGTATGATGATGATGATGATGATACCAGTGAGATCATTGATTTCAGATAGTATGTGTTTAGTATGATGATGATGATGATGATGATACCAGTGAGATCATAGATTTCAGATAGTATGTGTTTAGTATGATGATGATGATACCAGTGAGATCATTGATTTCAGATAGTATGTGTTTAGTATGATGATGATGATGATACCAGTGAGATCATTGATTTCAGATAGTATGTGTTTAGTATGATGATGATGATGATGATGATACCCGTGAGATCATAGATTTCAGATAGTATGTGTTTAGTATGATGATGATGATGATGATACCCGTGAGATCATAGATTTCAGAAAGTATGTGTTTAGTATGACTATGATGATATCAGTGATATCATAGATTTCAGATAGTATGTGTTTAGTATGATGATGATACCAGTGAGATCATAGATTTCAGATAGTATGTGTTTAGTATGATGATGATGATGATACCAGTGAGATCATATATTTCAGATAGCATGTGTTTAGTATGATGATGATGATGATGATACCAGTGAGATCATAGATTTCAGATAGTATGTGTTTAGTATGATGATGATGATGATGTTGATGACAATGATACCAGTGAGATCATAGATTTCAGATAGTATGTGTTTAGTATGATGATGATGATGATGATGATACCCGTGAGATCATAGATTTCAGAAAGTATGTGTTTAGTATGATGATGATGATATCAGTGATATCATAGATTTCAGATGGTATGTGTTTAGTATGATGATGATGATGATGATACCAGTGAGATCATAGATTTCAGATAGTATGTGTTTAGTATGATGATGATGATGATGATACCAGTGAGATCATAGATTTCAGATAGTATGTGTTTAGTATGATGATGATGATGATGATACCCGTGAGATCATAGATTTCAGATAGTATGTGTTTAGTATGATGATGATGATGATGATGATACCCGTGAGATCATAGATTTCAGATAGTATGTGTTTAATATGATGATGATGATGATGATGATACCCGTGAGATCATAGATTTCAGAAAGTATGTGTTTAGTATGATGATGATGATGATGATGATGATGGTGATGATGATGATACCCGTGAGATCATAGATTTCAGAAAGTATGTGTTTAGTATGATGATGATGATGATGATGATGATGATGATACCAGTGAGATCATAGATTTCAGATAGTATGTGTTTAGTATGATGATGATGATGATGATACCAGTGAAATCATAGATTTCAGATAGTATGTGTTTAGTATGATGATGATGATGATGATGATGATGATACCAGTGAGATCATAGATTTCAGATAGTATGTGTTTAGTATGATGATGATGATGATGATACCAGTGAGATCATAGATTTCAGATAGTATGTGTTTAGTATGATGATGATGATGATGATACCAGTGAGATCATAGATTTCAGATAGTATGTGTTTAGTATGATGATGATGATACCAGTGAGATCATAGATTTCAGATAGTATGTGTTTAGTATGATGATGATGATGATGATGATGATACCAGTGAGATCATAGATTTCAGATAGTATGTGTTTAGTATAATGATGATGATGATGATGATACCCGTGAGATCATAGATTTCAGATAGTATGTGTTTAGTATGATGATGATGATGATGATACCCGTGAGATCATAGATTTCAGATAGTATGTGTTTAGTATGATGATGATGATGATGATGATACCCGTGAGATCATAGATTTCAGAAAGTATGTGTTTAGTATGATGATGATGATGATGATGATGAGGATACCAGTGAGATCATAGATTTCAGATAGTATGTTTTTAGTATGATGATGATGATGATACCAGTGAGATCATAGATTTCAGATAGTATGTTTTTAGTATGATGATGATGATGATACCAGTGAGATCATAGATTTCAGATAGTATGTGTTTAGTATGATGATGATGATGATGATACCAGTGAGATCATAGATTTCAGATAGTATGTGTTTAGTATGATGATGATGATGATGATGATGATACCAGTGAGATCATAGATTTCAGATAGTATGTGTTTAGTATGATGATGATGATGATGATGATGATACCAGTGAGATCATAGATTTCAGATAGTATGTGTTTAGTATGATGATGATGATGATGATGATACCAGTGAGATCATAGATTTCAGATAGTATGTGTTTAGTATGATGATGATGATGATGATGATACCAGTGAGATCATAGATTTCAGATAGTATGTGTTTAGTATGATGATGATGATGATACCCGTGAGATCATAGATTTCAGATAGTATGTGTTTAGTATGATGATGATGATGATGATGATGATGAGGATACCAGTGAGATCATAGATTTCAGATAGTATGTGTTTAGTATGATGATGATGATGATGATACCAGTGAGATCATAGATTTCAGATAGTATGTGTTTAGTATGATGATGATGATACCAGTGAGATCATAGATTTCTGATAGTATGTGTTTAGTATGATGATGATGATGATGATGATACCATTGTGCATCCTCCTTGTTTGTGGCAGATATCTACTCCGCCCACTCTAGCACAGTGTCTGTCTGTCTGTCTGTCTGTCTGTCTGTCTGTCTGTCTTTCTGTCTGTCTGTCTGTCTGTCTGTCTGTCTCATTCTCATTGGGCTTTAATTGCAGAAGGCTTTTCTGGTGTCATGTTCTGTGTTCATCCATTTTACATCCAAACACATTATGAATTATGAAGAGACGAACAACAGGGAGGGGCAGAGAGATGAAGAGGAGGGAGAATAGACACGTTACATTCAGTTGGGAGCCTAGCTCTCTCTCTCTCTCTCTCTCTCTCCCCTCTTTAGTAGACACACAGACAGAGAGACAAGGTGTACACTGCACAGGCAGGTCCATCAATCGTCACACACACACACACACACACACACACACACACACACACACACACACACCCTCTCATCCCCCCTTATCATATCTGCAATATGTGCAATTAAAGCCCAATGAGGGAGGTAGAGAGGGAGGAACGGAGGGAGGGAGGGAGAGAGGGAAGAACGGAGGGTGGGAGGGAGGGAGGGAGGAACGGAGAGAGGGAAGAACAGAGGGTGGGAGGGAGGGAGGGAGGAACGGAGGGAGGGAGGGAGAGAGGGAAGAACGGAGGGAGGGAGGAACGGAGGGAGGGAGGGAGAGAGGGAAGAACAGAGGGAGGGAGGGAGGGAGGGAGGAACGGAGGGAGGGTGGGAGGAACGGAGGGAGGGTGGGAGGAACGGAGGGAGGGAGGGAGAGAGGGAAGAACGGAGGGAGGGAGGGAGGGAGGAACGGAGGGAGGGTGGGAGGGAGGGAGGGTGGGAGAGACTGAGGGAGGTAGAGAGGGAGGAACGGAGGGAGGGTGGGAGAGAGGAAGGAACGGAGGGAGGGTGGGAGAGACTGAGGGAGGTAGTGAGGGAGGAGCGGAGGGAGGGTGGGAGAGACTGAGGGAGATAGAGAGGGAGGAGCAGAGGGAGGGTGGGAGGGAGGTAGGGAGAGAGAGAGAAACGGATGGAGGGTGGGAGGGAGGAACGGAGGAACGGAGGGAGGGTGGGAGAGACTGAGGGAGGTAGAGAGGGAGGAACAGAGGGAGGGTGGGAGGCAGGGAGGGTGGGAGAGACTGAGGGAGGTAGAGAGGGAGGAACAGAGGGAGGGTGGGAGAGACTGAGGGAGGTAGAGAGGGAGGAATGGAGGGAGGGTGGGTGGGAGAGACTGAAGGAGGTAGAGAGGGGGGAACGGAGGGAGGGTGGGAGAGAGGGAGGAACGAAGGGAGGGAGGGCGGGAGAGAGGGAGGGTGGGTGGGAGAGAGGGGGAGATGGTGGTGGGGGTCTATTTAAGTCCAGATACTGTAAGCCTCTCTGTTTGGCCTCTGGCCCTGACTGAGCTGTCTGGTGGATACATTGTAGTATAGAATTTTCTGGATCCAGTAGTTCTTCAGTATACAGTAGTTCTTCAGTATACAGTAGATCTTCCGTATACAGTAGTTCTTCAGTATACAGTAGTTCTTCAGTATACAGTAGTTCTTCAGTATACAGTAGATCTTCAGTATACAGTAGTTCTTCAGTATACAGTAGATCTTCAGTATACAGTAGTTCTTCAGTATACAGTAGTTCTTCAGTATACAGTAGATCTTCAGTATACAGTAGTTCTTCAGTATACAGTAGATCTTCAGTATACAGTATAGGTATTTAAATGTTTGTGTGTATCAGAATTTCTCTTGTGTGTGTGTGTGTGTGTGTGTGTGTGTGTGTGTGTGTAAAACATGTGTGTATGTGTGGAAAACATTAAGAACACTTCTCTAATATTGAGATTCAGGGAACCACCTCCTTTTGCCCTCAGAACAGCCTCAATTCGTTGGGTCATGAACTCTACAAGGTGTAGAAAGCGTTCCACAGGGATGCTGGCCCATGTTGACTACAATGCTTCCCGCAGTTATGTCAAGTTGACTGGATGTCCTTTGGGTGGTGGACCATTCTTCATACACAAGGGAAACTGTTGAGCGTGAAAAACCCAGCAACGTTGCAGTTCTTGACAGACTCAAACCGGTGCACCTGGAACCTACTACCTACCATACCTCGTTCAAAGGCCCTTAAATCTTTTGTCTTGCTCATTCACCCTCTGAATGGCACACATACACAATCCATGTCTCAATTGTCTCAAGGCTTAAAAATCATTCTTTAACCTGTCTCCTCCCCTTCATCTACACTGAATGGTGGATTTAACCTGTTGCGACGACCAAACCCGGATCCGGGATTCTATTTATAGACCTAAGCTCATTACCATAACGCAACGTTAACTATTCATGAAAATCGCAAATGAAATGAAATAAATATGCTAGCTCTCAAGCTTAGCCTTTTGTTAACAACACTGTCATCTCAGATTTTCAAAATATGCTTTTCAACCATAGGAAAACAATCATTTGTGTAACAGTAGCTAGCTAGCGTAGCATTTAGCGTTAGCATTAGCGTTAGCATTAGCGTTAGCATTTAGCAGGCAACTATCACAAAAACAAGTAAAGCCTTCAAATAAAATAACTTACCTTTGAAGAACTTCTGATGTTTTCAATGAGGAGACTCTCAGTTAGATAGCAGATGCTCCGTTTTTCCAAAAAGATTCTTTGTGTATTAGAAATAGCTCCGTTTTGTACATCACATTTGGCTACCAAAAAAAAAAAAAAAAAAAAAAAAAAAAAAACGAAAATTCAGCCCTCAAAACGCGAACTTTTTTCCAAATTAACTCCATAATATCGACTGAAACATGGCAAACGTGGTTTAGAATCAATCCTCAAGGTGTTTTTCCACATATCTCTTCAATGATATATCCTTCGTGGAAGCCTGGTTTCTCCTTGCTCTCAAATGGAAAAATAATTGCACCTGGCTTTACGCTCCAATTTCGACGCAGGGACACCAGGCGGACACTTGGAAAATGTAGTCTCTTATGGTCAATCTTCCAATGATATGCCTACAAATACGTCACAATGCTGCTAACACTTTGGGGGAACGACAGAAAGTGTAGGCTCATTCCTTGCGCAATCACAGCCATATAAGGAGACAATGGAAAACAGAGCTTCAGAAATTCTGATAATTTCCTGGTTGATGCATCATCTTGGTTTCGCCTGTAGAATGAGTTCTGGGGCACTTACAGACAATATCTTTGCAGATTCTGAAACTTCAGAGTGTTTTCTTTCAAAAACTGTCAAGAATATGCATAGTCGAGCATCTTTTCGTGACAAAATATCGCGCTTAAAACGGGAACGTTTTTTATCCAAAAATGAAATAGCGCCCCTAGAGATCAAAGAGGTTAAGCCATTTTGTTTTGTACTCAGTGCGTGCGTGTGATGTTGGGAGGGAAGTTGGGTGTGGAGTTTTTAGCAGAGCCCCAGATGGCTGAGAGACAGGTGAGACAATTAGAGAGTCTCACTACACGGCAACATCATCACAACCACTGGAACGTTACAGCAACACATTCCCAACACTCACACAACGTTACAGGACACAGTCACTACACCATAACATTACAGCAACACATTCCCAACACTCACACAACGTTACAGGACACCACCACTACACCGTAACATTACAGCAACACATTCCCAACACTCACACAACGTTACAGGACACAGTCAGTACACCGTAATATATCAGCAACACATTCCCAACACTCACAGAACGTTACAGGACACAGTCACTACACCGTAACATTACAGCAACACATTCCCAACACTCACAGAACGTTACAGGACACAGTCACTACACCGTAACATTACAGCAACACATTCCCAACACTCACACAACATTACAGGACACCGTCACTACACCGTAATATATCAGCATCACATTCCCAACACTCACAGAACGTTACAGGACACAGTCACTACACCGTAACATTACAGCAACACATTCCCAACACTCACAGAACGTTACAGGACACAGTCACTACACCGTAACATTACAGCAACACATTCCCAACACTCACACAACGTTACAGGACACAGTCAGTACACCGTAATATATCAGCAACACATTCCCAACACTCACAGAACGTTACAGGACACCGTCACTACACCATAACATTACAGCAACACATTCCCAACACTCACACAACATTACAGGACACCTTCACTACACCATAACTACTGTATATCGTTACAGAAACTTTACAGTCATACATTTCTACTTTTGGGAACATTCTGTCGTTCCGGTATAATCCACTATGTTTTCTCTGTCTCTAGACACGGCACAGAGAATGTGCCAGTCTGCTACTTCACACAGAGAGAGCGACATGAGCTGACTTTTTTTTATGCATCCCAAAATACATTTGTCAAGCATAGCTGATATTCATTATCATTCTAATGATGTGCAAAGAGAGAGAGCGAGAGAGAGAGAGAGAGAGAATGAAGGAGTGAGAGAAAGACAATGAAGGAGAGAATGAGCGAGAGAGAGAGAGAGAATGAAGGAGTGAGAGAGAATGAAGGAGAGAGAGAGAGAGAGAGAGAGAATGATGGAGAGAGAGAGAATGAAGGAGAGAGAGAGAGAGAATGAAGGAGAGAGAGAGAGAGAGAGAGAATGATGGAGAGAGAGAGAATGAGCGAGACAGAGAGAGAGAATGATGGAGAGAGAGAGAATGAAGGAGAGAGAGAGAGAGAGAGAGAATGATGGAGAGAGAGAGAATGAAGGAGAGAGAGAGAGAGAATGAAGGAGAGAGAGAGAGAGAGAGAGAGAGAATGATGGAGAGAGAGAGAATGAAGGAGAGAGAGAGAATGATGGAGAGAGAGAATGAAGGAGAGAGAGAGAATAAAGGAGAGAGAGAGAGAAAATGAAGGAGAGAGACAATGAAGGAGAGAGAGAGTGAGAGAGAGAGAATGATGGAGAGAGAGAGAATGAGAGAATGAAGAAAGAGAGAGAGAGAGAGAATGAAGGAGAGAGAGAGAGAGAGAAAGAGAGAGAATGAGGAAGGAGAGAGAGAGAATGAATGAAGGAGAGAGAGAGAGGGGAGAGGGAGTGAGGGAGGAGAGAGAGTAAAGGAGGGAGGAGAGAGAGAGAGAGAGAGAGAGAGAGAGAGAGAGAGAGAAAAGACAGATGGCAGAATCTAAACACAATACTACTGTCTCTCTGTCACATTAGTATAAACTATGTCACAAAAATTTATCTCAGAAATAATGAAGGAATTTACTAGTAATGAGCCTTTTGTCGAACATAGTCACACTCACATACTGATGCACTCAGGCATATACAGATATACACACCGACAGGCGCGCACACACACAAACACACACACACAACCTCTTAAATTTACACACACTATCTATTCACACAAACACTCTGAAACTCTGGGCAGGCGTCTTGTTGTGTGTTTTCTCCACTCCAAGAGATAACTGACATGCCACGAGGGCTGCTTTCCCCTTAATGGAAGGTGACAAATTCATTTCTGTGTGCTAATGCCTGTAAGTGGAACAGCCCTGCTTTCTCCTGCTTTTCAATGCACAACCACAGGAACCTGTCTGTGTGGGGGGGGGGCAGTGTTTGTGAGTAAAGTGTATGGGTGGGTATGCGTGGGTATTTTTCCCTACCTTATTTTCTTGTGTAGGCCTATATACCAGGGCTTTAAGTCCTGGTTGACCTTAGGGAAGACATTATTATTACCCATGGTGCTCGGTATTAAAGAGGTGTTGATCGCGCCGTTCTGTCTCTTTGTGTCTTATCCATCCCTTTGGTTGCCCCATATGGATGTCCTTGGCTTTGGAGTCGGGAGACGAGAGGAAGAGAGGTTTATCTCTCCCTTGAGTCCTTCATCCATCCTTCCTTCATCCATCCCTCCTTTCATTGTTGATTGTGTCTCTGACCCCCCCGTCCTTCTCGGTTCGTCTGAACCACACAGCCGTTTGTTTACTAACCCATGAGGACGTTGTCAGGGCGACAAAAGAGCTGTTATCTGTTCCGACGTAAGACTTGAGACTCCA
>NC_092179.1:16505361-16507861 GCF_045791955.1 Oncorhynchus clarkii lewisi
TCACGGCCCCTCCAGGACTGATCCTAGAGCAGCAGAGGAGATTGGCACTCCCAGCAGGAAATATCCAGATTTAAAGTTTAGGATGGCATCAGGGTCGGTGATGGGACATGGGTAGAATACATTTAGAATGTAGAACTGAGTAAGAAGTAGGGTAGTGAATATGACCCTCAGATTTGCAATGAAAAACCAACAGACGGACTAAATTCAGCAATTAGGGCTAGGAGTTTGAAGCTGAGCTGTGTACTGCATCTTAACTGTGAATATACGTGTTTTTTCAAGTTGTTGTTTTGGCCCCTTGCAGGTGTTGTAGAGAGCATTGTCATGAATCTCCCAGACAATCCATAACTTGAACAACCCTCCTCTATCCTCATTGCACGCACACATGGGCACACACACATTGAGACGCTAATGAAGCTGTAGGCTTCTCTTTTTTTGTTCCTGGCTCAGTGAAACACGCATAAATCATAATAAACAGAAGAATGAATTTTTTATCAGCTGCTTCCTGAGTCTTCTGTCTCCGTCTCCTGTGAGTAGGACAGGCTCTGATGTGACAGATACCGGATTTGGTGTGTGTATGTGGGATTTGGTGTGTGTGTGTGTGACAGGTAGTGGAGCCTAGCTGTAGCTGCTGGCCAGGGCCCCTTTAGGGAAGGCCACTAGCTGAGACAAGTCTGTTTTTCGCTGGGAAACGACATGAAATGTCTCCATATCCAGTAGGCCAGCTCCATTCACTGGGGACTGGGCTGTACTGGACTGACCTAGGCTAGCCGATGCTCGGCTGGGCTGAACTAGGTTAAAACTGGGCTGTGCTGGGCTAGAATAAACTGAGTTGGATCAGAATTGGACCGGGCTGCACTGGGCTGGGTCAGGCCGGTCTGCTCAGGGCGCTAGTATTAGAGTAAAATAGGCCCACAACACAACAACATGAGCTGTCAGGGGAGATTACTTCAGCCAGGCAAGCCAGCAGGGTCTCCACCGTTCCACCAGAGAGAGAGAGAGAGAGAGAGAGAGGGGAGGGAGGGGTAGAGAGAGAGAGAGAGAGTGATAGAGAGGAGGAGGGAGGGGTAGAGAGAGAGAGAGAGAGAGAGAGAGAGAGAGTGATAGAGAGGAGAAGGGAAGGGTAGAGAGAGAGAGAGAGAGAGAGAGAGAGAGGAGGAGGGAGGGGTAGAGAGAGAGGAGGAGTGAGGGGTAGAGAGAGAGAGAGAGAGAGAGAGAGAGGAGGAGGGAGGGGTAGAGAGAGAGAGAGAGAGAGGAGGAGGGAGGGGTAGAGAGAGAGAGCGGGAAGCAGAGGGGAGGAGACGAGAGAACGTGTGTTTCTGTAGTGCGAATAGGAACGAGAGAGCGCGAGGACAAGAGCGAGCGAGACAGAGAGCAGAAAGCCGCCGCTTGTTGTGAAAATAGAAGAAGAGTGTGAACAAAAAAGGGATCGGAGGAGAAAAACAGCTATTGGGAGCAGAGCAGAGATGTTGGAGCTCTCATCCGAGCTGGGCTTTGTGCAGAGTGTGTGTGTCGACAGTATATGCTGCCCCCCCTCTGCACCCCACCCCACCGGCGGATCCATGAGGGCCGACGATCTGCTGCTGAGGTACGCACACACACCTATATACACACACACACACACACACACACACACACACACATATATATATATATATGTCGGAACCATACCCAGACACTCTTATGTGATCTCTTGTTTTAGTGTGTGTTTTGTGTTCTGGTTCAGTCTGTGTTTCTGTCATATCTCACTGCAATGTCTGTCAGTGTCTGCTGCTCTCTCTCTGCCTCTCGCTCTCTTTCTCGCTTGTTGTTCTGTTTAGGTTTCCCTCCTTTCTGTCCTGCGACTGTTCATTTGTTCAAGTGTAAAATCCAATGCTTGTACCTCCCTTGCTCTCTTTCCTCTCCAACCGATCCTCCTTTTTCACGCCTCCTCTCTCTGTATGTGAGTAATGGAGGGGTAGTGGAGGGTTAGAGGAGGGGTAATAGGGGTGGTGTGAGGGGCTTTATCCCTCTCTAGGGGAGGAGGCTGGCCAGGGGACGGGGCAGTCGATCAGGAGTGTGTGTTTATACTACTCGCTGTTATCCAGAGAGGAGAGAGGGAAGGGGGAGAGGAGAGGAGGGCGGGGCAGGGAGCAGGAGAATAGAGAGAAAGAGGGTAGACTAGACTCCATATTTGGATTTTGGGTGCAAAATGTGTCTTTCGTTCGTTTAGCAAAAACAGACAAAACCTTTTCATGTTTGATCAACAGAATCACCAACCTCTCCTTCTCTGTATCTCTCCTTTTCTGTCTCTCTTGTCCCCCTCTCCCTCGTTTCCGGACATTTTTTTGGGTTGTTGAAAGAGGTCTGCTTTGTTTATTTGGTTCTGTCACCCGGATAGAGAGAGCGAGGGGAAAAGAGGAGGGAGGTGAGGGAGAGGGGGGACAATGGGGCGGGCACAGAAACATCCAGCTCCAACGAGACAGACACAGACAAACAATAAGTCTGCCAGCCAGCCACTTCC
>NC_092179.1:16512861-16595361 GCF_045791955.1 Oncorhynchus clarkii lewisi
ACTGCAAAGTGTGTGTGAGAGTGTGTGTGAATGCCAAAGTGGTTGGTGAAGTCTTCTGTGCACCTGTTTCTTTTACACTAGCACTGGTATCTCAGCTGTGGAAGTGAAAAGGTGTCTGGAGGTTTGCAAGATAGCACCGGATTCACACACATGTGGCATGCGCGCACACACACACACTAACACACACTAACACACACACACACACACACACACACACACACACACACACACACACACACACACACACACACACACACACACACACAGCCACAACTACATACTGTACATGCAAACACACACCCCACGTGTCCTGTGAGAACGTCATTCCTTCACGGCATAAGAATATCTGAAATCTCCATAATCATAGATGTGGTAAAGAGGTCAATGGACCTCGACCTAAAGAATGGAAATGCCGTGGAAATACAAGGGGGAAAGATCCCGAATGTCCTCATTGCCCCGCAGCAACATTAGCCTACATTTAGGCTATTGTTTACATGTGTTTTTTACACATGTTGAGGTAAAAATTGGAGTATGTATGGATGTCAACCCAAATACATGTTCATGTCATCGTCACAATCAACTGTTTTACAGTTAAAAATGACTTTGGCTGCCCCCAGCGATTTCTCTATGCTAACTATGCTAACCAGCTGATACGAACAGGAGTTAGCATTTAGCAGTCACTTCTCCTAAACCTGGAAAGCGACTATTTCTGAGTGTGCGGTCGAAATGTACACACTTGTTACCCGGAGAAAAATGGGGGAAGGGCATACTATTTCAATTTCAATCAGGGGGAGGGTTAAGTATTTTTTCATTTAGTCCAGGGGAGCGCCATGTCATTTCTTATCGATTAAATGTCATTTAGCTGTGTTTGAGAATGAGTTTCTTATTATATCGCAATGTGTGCCTGATGCTGCCCCTCATCCATGATTTTCTGCTGGGTGGCGTGCAATATCAAGCGTGCCTAGTGTGGTCTCATTCTAATGATCCATAGCCTTTACTATAAGCCATGGATGGGCAACTGGTGACCCGGGGCCGCATGCGACCCGCAGCCCCCCTTTTGTAGGCCCGCAGACCCCCTTTTGTAGGCCCGCAGACCAATTTTATGGGGAACTCAATCGGGGTCTCAACTTACTGTTGAGCGTTGGAATAATATTGGAATAATAGAACACTCCAGGTGCAATTTCTAAATTTGGTGGTGCATCAGCAGTCACTCAATTAGCCCACATAAGCAAAGCATTTTTAGATTGGTAAGTTAGTCTAGCTGCCAGCTATCTAAACTTGGAGTAAGCGTGATATTTTCACTCCTGTCCTTGTCCGCGGTGGTCTGTGAATCCACAACCTTCTGGCTACTTTGCCATGTAATGTGGTCTATGACTGAGGATATATGGTAGGTATGTTCTCTGCTGTCCACTTTGTTTGAATTATTATTATTATTATTATTTTGGGTCGAGGGGAGGTTCATGTTTTCTGTTGTTGTTCGAGTGTTCGGATAAACCACTCCAATCTGTGAGGTGCAAGGCTAGTTTGAGAGAGCCAAGAGTCATGTTTAGAAGCAGTAGACCAGAATCGTGATACTGTTTGACGTCATGTTTGAACATTAATCATGAAGATCAGGCTTGATATCAATATATTTCACAGAAGGGAGGGCCGTCTATTTTCATTTCAGAGAGGTCTTATTTTCTCCGGGTGTCCCTCATTACAAATAACATCCAGTCCCTAAATGTCATGCAGCAAAAACAACCAAATACAGTTGATCAATATCAGACTTTAGTAGCCACATTGAGGGCCTGTTACAATACATCAATCATGACGGATTTGACCAAAAATCAATTTTATTCGATCAAATTTGTTGAATGTGCGCCAATCCGGCGTCCTCCTCCTATCCCCCATGGTCTGCGTCCCATTGACCTCTTCACCTCATCTATCCTATATAATACTGCTATATATAGTAGCATGTTGTTTACTTATGACCTATTTCACTATATAGTGGTCAGGTGTGGTAAAACATGCAACGTACAGTCTGCACCCCAGGGACCTAGTGCCCTAAAGTACTGATGTAGGATCAGTTTTCTCCCTCCATACACTGACCTTAATCATTATGTGCAACAAAAAAAAGATGAACTATCCCTAGAGCTGTGCCTGGGCTCACACCACCTTGCACTCTAACAGGCGCACTCTGTACACTGTGTGCTCACTCTTTTGCTCCACATGACCCAGTTCCTGTTCAATTCTCCCCAAGAGAGTTTCATCTGTTGCCAAGAAAGAGTCGTTCTTGTTATAGTGTCTTCCTTTTACTCCCTAGAGGGATGAGCAGAGAGGGTGCTTTGACTCCTAGGCGTTTCCGGGGCACAGCAGCTTCCAATGCTGTTTATTTCATCCACACCCATACGATCGACACATTTACTGAACAATAAATACTATGTTTTATATTTGTCAGACACTCTTATCCAGAGTGACTTACAGGAGCAATTAGGGTGAAGTACTTTGCTCAAGGGCACATAGACAGATGTTTAATCTCATCGGCTCACGGATTCGGATTTGAACCACCTTTCGGTTACTGGCCCAACACTCTTAACCGCTAGGCGACCTACCGCCCTAGCTGCGTTAAACAATGTATCATTTGTATGGCCCATGTTAAGTGCCAACATTATTGAGTGATGAGACATATAAAATGTGGTTTTCATGAGTGTACTTGGTCACGTCTTCATGAGTGTGCTTAGCCACGTCTTCATGAGTGTGCTTAGCCACGTCTTCATGAGTGTGCTTAGCCACGTCTTCATGAGTGTGCTTAGCCACGTCTCCTTGCGCATTCGATCATATACATCGATTACAGCTGGGCCATGGAGTTTTTAACGCCTCATGGAAAAGAGGTCACCAAACCGAAGCATTCTTTCTGGCAGAAAATATCGAGTTATGTTGTTTAGCCTCCTACAATTCAATATTGCAAAGGCACACATTTTTTGGGGGGCTTTTATTGCTGCACTTATTAGGCTATCATTAGTTTTGTCGTGTAATGACCCTAATATAATACTGTCAAGAATAGCCACTGGCTGCTAATGTTCCCATATGCACGGGAATAACCGGTATAACGGTATCTAGCACATGTTGTAACGGTATCAAATGGTTACAGATTAGCTGCAGCGCCGGGCCGCCACGCCTCCCGGCTCAGCACCTGCATTCCACAGCCCGATAGTTTCCTGAGCAGAGCGGATTTTCAGACAGGATTAGACAGAAAAAAACTAATGTGGGTGAAGAAGAGAATGTGACAACTGCCGAGTGTGTGTCTACTGCCTTGGGGAGGCCCTGGCACTTGCACCTGCCCCTCTCCGTCTCCGCGGCCAGGCGCAGTTGTCGAACTGGGAGAGCTGAGAGAGCAGAGCGACGCACTGTATACTTGTCAGGCAGAGCAGAGAGGAGAGCACGGATCCTCAGCCTGTACACGGAGGGACACAGAGCCAGGGCAACATGACTTCATCCTACAATCTGGATTTCCTGCCCGATATGATGGTGGAGAGCCGCTTGCTGGTTCCGGGCGATAGAATGTGAGTCATTCGCCTGTTCTCCTCCGGGTTGCCGACTCTCCCTTTTTTCCGACTATGGTTGTGGTTATGAAAAACATCTGTCCAATGTGGACATGTTTGCGCTCGTGTTTAGAGAGACTGGATTTGGTTCACAATTACACTATTCGATGCTGTTAGTTTGTGTTTGTGGGGCATTTGTTATCGATAGAGACGTTGAATAAAACGAGACTGCTGCGAGCCCGACAGTAAAGCACAAGATAACGCTGCCTAACAGACAGGACAATGATGAATGCACGGCATTATGAAGATTATAATGATATCCTGGTGAATGACCGACGTCTTTAAAAAGGTCGTTTATCAGCTATCGTCAAATTGTTGTTCATGTAGCCTGTCTAGTGTATCTCCTCGCCTGCTGCTACATGCACGGAATAACGGGATAACTTATTTGATATTAGCGGCAGCCGCTCATTAAAATGTCACAGGGTCTCGCTTGGATAGGCTAAGCAGTGGGGAGCGGGGTTGCTTGGACAGGGTGAGTGCACATGTTGCGGGTCAGAGTGGCTCCCTATTCCCCCTCTAATCATCCCTAAATACAGTGGTGTGTGTCACATGCTAATGATTTAACGCGCATGCCAGCTCTGCTGTCTTGTGCATTGTTTTGTCATTGTGCACATCTTTGTTTGCAAATATGAGAATGATTAATGTATGGACTAGCTCTATGCTACTTCGGTGTGAAAGGGATATTGACAGCAGCTTTGCACTGCACACTGTATTTGACTGCATAGTGAAATAGATCAGTGCATATGTGAAATTGTAGGGACATGCGAACAGGTAGACAGACCCCCCCATAATTAGCCCTCCCAGATAGTATATGAACCTGCCATAAGCAATGGCAAAAGGAGTAGAATCGCAGGAAATTAGCTTTAACGGTCGACTTTGGGCTCGAAAAACGGTCCAACTCCTCCTCTTCCTCAATTTTCAAACACATATGGGATGTGCCTTTGGGTCGTGGATGTTTCATTCTGGTCATGCGCGCTGCGGCCAACATAACTAGCGAAGCTAGTGACTTGAAGCTAGCCTTTAACCTCTCCAGAATGTGGGGACTTCATTTCACATAATGTGTTTTTGGACAGAATATATATCATTTGGTAAATGGAGATTCTGTAGCCAAATATCTTATTCATCCCCCACAAAAAAACATTAAATGACCTAGTGTGATGGTACATTGGTCAGTTATACAGTTTAAAGCCTTTGAGTGTTTTTGCCCGAAGCCAACCTTTAAAGTAACTGTCCAGTGTTTCCAGACTTCTATCAAATATGACCTATAATTAATTACAATGTGAGTGAAATATTTTTCCTTCAAAGATGTTTTATTATGTTGGATATATTAAAAAAGTAGCTTTTCTGTGTTTGAATGGTGTGGGCTATATTGGTCATGAAAAATATTAATTCCAGTAGACCGCTGATTGGCCAGTTTATCCTCCTCAGAGGGATGACATCATCCTCTATAAGGAAATAGCAGGCATTTTTTAAATGGTCTGTTTGCATACAAGTTTGATGTTGTGTTTTTTTCCCCTCCAATTTAAGCTTTGGCCACAAATACGAATCAACAACATTTAGGTATAAGTTAACAGAATATTAACTTTAAAAAAGTGTGATTTTCACTAGACAGTTCATTTAATATGGCAAAATGTTATCTCGGACTCATGACAAAATGTGTGCCCTATCATTATAAACTACATTTTTCTCTCTGCACTATGGCAAAATGTATTAAAATGCAGGAAGTTAGTTGTTTCCACCTGCACATGTCGTTTCACTTATACTGTGATTTGAAAATGCCTCTCTATATACCCCTCAAAATACCCCTTAAGAGAGGCATACTAAGTCATGTCAAACTGCGCATTTCAGGAAATGCATTTTTAAAATGTCCCAAAAAAACCTGTGGGATAAAACACACAAGCTCATTCAAGCCATATCGGAATGTGCAGTGACTAACAACTCCCTGCTTGTTCAAATTCGATTTGGGGTCTGCGGCACGAGTTCTGCTATAAGAGGGACAGAAATCAGATTATACTGCGTGCACAACAAGACACTTAAGTCCAGAATTCCTAGAACAGGGACAAAGGGAGTTTTTCAGGCTGACATAATGATCGCGGTCTGTTATTCCGCCCGCACAGCTGACTCGCGCTCCCAATCCCTGTCCCATTTACGTCCCCTCTGCTTAGAGCGTTAGTTGTTGATGGCTCACGTTCTAATGGTGAGAATGTACCCCCCTCTTCTCCTTCTCCCTCTCTCCTCCTTCACCCTCTCTCCTCCTTCTCCCTCAGCTCTTTTGCCATCTCATGACTTCTCTCATTACGTTGTTAAATGTTGCACATTTAAACGGGCCTCACCAAATGGCCTTTGTGTGTGTGTGACCTCTCGTTCCAGTGACTGAAGATACTCTGACCCTGTTGATCCCATCAGACATCGAGCTGTTTCCCTCCACTGACTTGTCCATTATATTCACACGCCCTCTCATTTATCAGTGTCTATGCCTTTATGCACGCCCCCTGCTCTCTCTCTCTCTCTCACACACACACACACACACACACACACACACACACACACACACACACACACACACACACACACACACACACACACACACACACACACACACACACACACACACACACACACACACACACACACACACACACACACACACAACCAAGGGGAGTTGGGAGACCTTCAAAGTCATAGCGACTCCATTTCTCTATTCCTGTTTCTCTATTCCTGCTCCGTTCCCCAATCCCTCACTCCTGTCGTCCTCTTCCTAGCTTTTACTTTCTCTCTCGCTCTCTCGCTCTCTCTCCAGCCTCCATCCCTGAAAGGCTCTGCCTGTTTTTAAATGGTCTTTTCTCTCCTCGCCTGACATTTAGTTGGGTGTGCTATCTGCCCACCCGCCGCTGTAGCCAGGCCCTGCTACAGTTCACGATATCACTGTGTGTGTGTGAGTGTGTGACATCCCACCTTTTACCTCACACACCCTCCTTTGGATTTATAATGAGAGGGGTTGGGGGTGGTGGGGAAAGAGCTTCTGTCGCCGGCTGAGGGTTGCTGCCCGCCGCGGGGACCGCACCATAGTGCCGTTAATGCTGGGTAATCTGGAGGTTTTAACTGGAGGGTACTTGTCTGTGGCCTCGCTACGATGCTGCTTCTCACCCAGTCACAGAGAGGCGGACAGCTCCAGCAGATAACAGTTAGGGAGTTATATTCCTCAGCTATTTATGAATTTACCTAGCTCCCAAGTGTTACCGAGCAGTTATGTGTTGTTATGAAATATCATACACCACATTTATTTGTGTCAGGTTGTTTAATGGCTCTATTTGGATTTTAGATTAGAGTCCCTGACGATGATGTTTTTTCCATGAACTTTTTTTCATTCTCAGAATTTTATTCCATTATATTTTTGTTGTTGTTCAATGGGCCTGAAATGGCAGATCCCCCATGAGTCTAGTGAACTGATGGTAGTGTACTCAGAGTTTGGCTCCCAGAGGAATTCTCGGCCCCGTTCCAGTTCGGCCTCTAGCTACTTCCTCTAGCCCCCACCACCTTGAAAACACTGGTGGGAGCTCTAATTCCAGTAGCTTATCAAATAACTAGATGGAGCCATCACTGTAATGCCTAACAGTGGTTTCAGATCTGTTAACATGGAAGGGACAAGGGGTTGTGGAAGTGTCTACGGCCCAAAATACCCCCTTTAAGGCAGTGGTCCTCTTAATAACGGGCTCTCTGGCAAATGTGCGACCCCTCACCCCAGACTGACTGTGTGTGTAGGATCCCATCTGTTTGACTTGACTAGAACTTCACTGGCCCTGAGGAACCATGACACTGACCCAGTCAGACCTCTCACTGAGAGGCTCAACAGTACACTAAGATGGCCTCATCTCCTTTCCATCATTATCACAGATAAGTCAACAGACTGGATAGGTTCCATCACATTGCTTTCACCTGTCATGTCCTGCCAGACCAGTCGTCATGAGGAAAAAGGAAAGGAAAATACTATTGGGACTCGGCCGGGGGAAATCATTTTCCCTCTTACTTATTCTCCTGTCCAGTTGTTCCTTCTTTACTTCACTCCTCGGTCACTAACTCCCTCGTTCAGTCTCTCTCCCTCGTTCCCCTCCTCCTCCCCAGAGACAGCTGCTCCATTCCTTCATCCTTCCATTCCTTCATCCCTCCATTCCTTCATCCTTCCATTCCTTCATCCTTCCATTCCTTCATCCCTCCATTCCTTCATCCCTCCATTCCTTCATCCCTCCATTCCTTCATCCCTCCATTCCTTCAATGAAGCAGTGAAAGGGTGTATTTGACTACAGACACCCATTCATCATCCCCTATGACTCCCTCCAGCCCCCACTCCCTCCAGCCCTCACTCCCTCCAGCCCCCACTCCCTCCAGCCCTCACTCCCTCCAGCCCCCACTCCCTCCAGCCCTCACTCCCTCCAGCCCCCACTCCCTCCAGCCCTCACTCCCTCCAGCCCCCACTTCCTCCGGCCCTCACTCCCTCCAGCCCCCACTCCCTCCGGGCCTCACTCCCTCCGGCCCCCACTCCCTCCGGCCCCCACTCCCTCCGGCCCCCACTCCCTCCGGCCCTCACTCCCTCCGGCCCCCACTCCCTCCAGCCCCCACTCCTTCCAGCCCCCACTCCCTCCAGCCCTCACTCCCTCCAGCCCTCACTCCCACTCAGAAAGCACACAAATCATGGGTCCAACAGCTGAAACCTCATGTGACAGAGAACATGGGATCGCATGAGAAATGTGTGTCAGGGGGATAGAAGGGAGAGTCACAGGGAGGGACGGAGAGGGAGAACGGTGGGTAGGGTGAGCGAGGGAGGGGGAAGGGTGAAAGGGACAGGGAGTGAGTGAGAGGTGGGGCATTGTGAGGCAGGAAAAGAGACAGGGAGACGGAGGGACAGAGAGAAAGGGGTACAATCAAAATGTGAGGCTCAATGAGGGAGGGTGTGAGAGCAGAGAGGGAGAAAGAAAGGAGTAAGAGGGAGAAAAAGAGGGAGTGTTGCCAGTCAGACAGGATGTGGCTTAGTGCCAGCCCGTTCTGGTCAGCAGAGGAGCCTCTGATTTGAATTGTGGCTTATCTGCTGTGGAGATGGATGGAGGGAGGAAGAGAGGGACAGAGAGAGAAGCTCACCTTCTCTTCCCCCAGTGGGACTAAGAGAGGCCTCTCTATTCTGTCTACTACAGTAGCTAGTTCACATACATGTCTATTGAAGCCTTTAGCCCCAGTGTTTCATTACCTACACAGACGCACTCTCGGTTTACCTGCACAGACGCACTCTCGGTTTACCTGCACAGACGCACTCTCGGTTTACCTGCACAGACGCACTCTCGGTTTACCTGCACAGACGCACTCTCGGTTTACCTACACAGACGCACTCTCGGTTTACCTACACAGACGCACTCTCGGTTTACCTGCACAGACGCACTCTCGGTTTACCTGCACAGACGCACTCTCGGTTTACCTGCACAGACGCACTCTCGGTTTACCTGCACAGACGCACTCTCGGTTTACCTGCACAGACGCACTCTCTGTTTACCTGCACAGATGCACTCTCGGTTTACCTGCACAGACACACTCTCTGTTTACCTACACAGACGCATTCTCTGTTTACCTGCACAGGCGCACTCTCGGTTTACCTGCACAGACACACTCTCTGTTTACCTACACAGATGCATTCTCTGTTTACCTGCACAGACGAACTCTCGGTTTAACTGCACAGACACACTCTCTGTTTACCTACACAGACGCACTCCCGAGGTGTGTCATCAGTACCATTGGAGGTCGCAATGTCCTACAGTAGATTTGTTAACCTTTTTCACCTTTATTCAACCTGACTGAATCATTTGAGTGTGTGTGTGTGTGTGTGTGTGTGTGTGTGTGTGTGTGTGTGTGTGTGTGTGTGTGCCGGTTGTATGATGATGTCTTCAGTTAGGTGGACCGCACTTTGCTGGTTCATGTCAAAATCTGCTGAAAACATTAGTGTGTGTGTGTGTGTGTGTGTGTGTGTGAGGCTGTGTCATCATGATGAATGTCTTTGAGCTGGTGCGGCTCAGGAACGGTCGTCAGTGGGGGTGATGTATCACTGCTGGGGATTTTAGTTGTGCGTGTGGGAGGGTGTGCACGCGTGTATGCATGTATGTGAGTGTGTGTTGGGGATGTCTTGGCCCAGCCCTCTGTGTCCTAATCTGGGTTGGATTAATTAGCAGGCTAATTTGGCGGGTGTGAGAGAGAGCGACACGGGGAAATGAACCACTAATGACTGGCTCATTACTCTTACCTCTCTGTGATGTCATGCTCTCCACTCAGCACCAGACAGACAGAACAGAGAGGATGGATACAGAGTAGAGACTTTACCATGTCCACTAGCACGGCCCCTATACCTCTCTCTCGCCTCATAAAGAATAACTGATTATCATCCTCTCGTCTACAGGGAATAGCTCGAATGCATAGGATTCTGATTTGAATGAATCGATTAGTTTGTCCTATCTCTCCCTTTCTCCCTCTCACTCGTAACCAAGAAAGCAAATAATGTACTGTGCACACATCAGCTCACACTTGGATGCATACTGCACCTGCTCCTCCAGGTCACGTGAGGATTCATACTGTCCCTGCTCCTCCAGCTCAAATGAGGATTCATACTGCGCCTGCTCCTCCAGCATACTGCACCTGCTCCTCCAGCTCATGTGAGGATTCGTACTGCACCTGCTCCTCCAGCTCACATGAGGATTCATACTGCACCTGCTCCTCCAGCTCATGTGAGGATTCATACTGCCCCTGCTCCTCCAGCATACTGCACCTGCTCCTCCAGCTCACGTGAGGATTTATACTGCGCCAACTCCTCCGGCATACTGCACCTGCTCCTCCAGCTCACGTGAGGATTCATACTGCACCTGCTCCTCCAGCTCACATGAGGATACATACTGCACCTGCTCCTCCAGCATACTAAACCTGCTCCTCCAGCATACTGCACCTGCTCCTCCAGCTCACATGAGGATTCATACTGCACCTGCTCCTCCAGCTCACATGAGGATACATACTGCACCTGCTCCTCCAGCATACTGCACCTCCTCCTCCAGCTCATGTGAGGATTCATACTGCACCTGCTCCTCCAGCTCATGTGAGGTTTCATACTGCGTCTGCTCCTCCAGCATACTGCACCTGCTCATCCAGCTCACGTGAGGATTCATACTGCACCTGCTCCTCCAGCTCACATGAGGATTCATACTGCACCTGCTCCTCCAGCATACTGCATCTGATCCTCCAGCTCACGTGAGGATTCGTAATGCACCTGCTCCTCCAGCTCACATGAGGATTCATACTGCACCTGCTCCTCCAGCTCATGTGAGGATTCATACTGCCCCTGCTCCTCCAGCATACTGCACCTGCTCCTCCAGCTCACGTGAGGATTTATACTGCGCCAACTCCTCCAGCATACTGCACCTGCTCCTCCAGCTCACGTGAGGATTCATACTGCACCTGCTCCTCCAGCTCACATGAGGATACATACTGCACCTGCTCCTCCAGCATACTAAACCTGCTCCTCCAGCATACTGCACCTGCTCCTCCAGCTCATGTGAGGATTCATACTGCACCTGCTCCTCCAGCTCATGTGAGGATTCATACTGCGTCTGCTCCTCCAGCATACTGCACCTGCTCATCCAGCTCACGTGAGGATTCATACTGCACCTGCTCCTCCAGCTCACATGAGGATTCATACTGCACCTGCTCCTCCACCATACTGCATCTGATCCTCCAGCTCACGTGAGGATTCATACTGTGCCTGCTCCTCCAGCATACTGCACCTGCTCCTCCAGCACACTTGAGGATTCATACTGCACCTGCTCCTCCAGCTCATGTGAGGATTCATACTGCACCTGCTTCTCCAGCATACTGCACCTGCTCCTCCAGCATACTGCACCTGCTCCTCCAGCTCATGTGAGGATTCATACTGCACCTGCTCCTCCAGCATACTGCACCTGCTCTTCCAGCTCATGTGAGGATTCATACTGCACCTGCTCCTCCAGCTCACGTGAGGATTCATACTGCGCCTGCTCCTCCAGCTCATGTGAGGATTCATACTGCGCCTGCTCCTCCAGCTCATGTGAGGATTCATACTGCACCTGCTCCTCCAGCTCATGTGAGGATTCATACTGCACCTGCTCCTCCAGCTCATGTGAGGATTCATACTGCACCTGCTCCTCCAGCATACTGCACCTGCTCTTCCAGCTCATGTGAGGATTCATACTGCACCTGCTCCTCCAGCTCATGTGAGGATTCATACTGCACCTGCTCCTCCAGCTCATGTGAGGATTCATACTGCACCTGCTCCTCCAGCATACTGCACCTGCTCTTCCAGCTCACATGAGGATACATACTGCACCTGCTCCTCCAGCATACTGCACCTGCTCCTCCAGCTCATGTGAGGATTCATACTGCACCTGCTCCTCCAGCTCATGTGAGGATTCATACTGCGTCTGCTCCTCCAGCATACTGCACCTGCTCATCCAGCTCACGTGAGGATTCATACTGCACCTGTTCCTCCAGCTCACATGAGGATTCATACTGCACCTGCTCCTCCAGCATACTGCATCTGCTCCTCCAGCTCACGTGAGGATTCATACTCTGCCTGCTCCTCCAGCATACTGCACCTGCTCCTTCAGCACACTTGAGGATTCATACTGCACCTGCTCCTCCAGCATGCTGCACCTGCTCCTCCAGCTCATGTGAGGATTCATACTGCGTCTGCTCCTCCAGCATACTGCACCTGCTCCTCCAGCATACTGCACCTGCTCCTCCAGCTCATGTGAGGATTCATACTGCACCTGCTCCTCCAGCTCATGTGAGGATTCATACTGCACCTGCTCCTCCAGCATACTGCACCTGCTCTTCCAGCTCATGTGAGGATTCATACTGCACCTGCTCCTCCAGCTCACGTGAGGATTCATACTGCGCCTGCTCCTCCAGCTCATGTGAGGATTCATACTGCACCTGCTCCTCCAGCTCATGTGAGGATTCATACTGCACCTGCTCCTCCAGCTCATGTGAGGATTCATACTGCACCTGCTCCTCCAGCATACTGCACCTGCTCTTCCACCTCATGTGAGGATTCATACTGCACCTGCTCCTCCAGCTCACATGAGGATACATACTGCACCTGCTCCTCCAGCATACTGCACCTGCTCCTCCAGCTCATGTGAGGATTCATACTGCACCTGCTCCTCCAGCTCATGCGAGGATTCATACTGCGTCTGCTCCTCCAGCATACTGCACCTGCTCATCCAGCTCACGTGAGGATTCATACTGCACCTGCTCCTCCAGCTCACATGAGGATTCATACTGCACCTGCTCCTTCAGCATACTGCATCTGCTCCTCCAGCTCACGTGAGGATTCATACTGCACCTGCTCCTCCAGCATACTGCACCTGCTCCTCCAGCTCATGTGAGGATTCATACTGCGCCTGCTCCTCCAGCATACTGCACCTGCTCCTCCAGCATACTGCACCTGCTCCTCCAGCTCATGTGAGGATTCATACTGCACCTGCTCCTCCAGCTCATGTGAGGATTCATACTGCACCTGCTCCTCCAGCATACTGCACCTCCTCTTCCAGCTCATGTGAGGATTCATACTGCACCTGCTCCTCCAGCTCACGTGAGGATTCATACTGCGCCTGCTCCTCCAGCTCATGTGAGGATTCATACTGCGCCTGCTCCTACAGCTCATGTGAGGATTCATACTGCACCTGCTCCTCCAGCTCATGTGAGGATTCAAACTGCACCTGCTCCTCCAGCCCATGTGAGGATTTATACTGCACCTGCTCCTCCAGCTCACGTGATGATTCATACTGCATCTGCTCCTCCAGCTCATGTGAGGATTCATACTGCACCTGCTCCTCCAGCTCACGTGAGGATTCATACCGCACCTGCTCCTCCAGCTTATGTGAGGATTCATACTCCACCTGCTCCTCCAGCTCACGTGAGGATTCATACCGCACCTGCTCCTCCAGCTCATGTGAGGATTCATACTCCACCTGGTCCTCCAGCTCACGTGAGGTTTCATACCGCACCTGCTCCTCCAGCTCATGTGAGGATTCATACTGCACCTGCTCCTCCAGCTCACGTGAAGATTCATACTGCACCGGCTCCTCCAGCTCATGTGAGGATTCATACTGCACCTGCTCCTCCAGCTCACGTGAGGATTCATACTGCACCTGCTCCTCCAGCGCACGTGAGGATTCATACTGCACCGGCTCCTCCAGCTCATGTGAGGATTCATACTGCACCTGCTCCTCCAGCTCACGTGAGGATTCATACTGCACCTGCTCCTCCAGCTCACGTGAGGATTCATACTGCACCTGCTCCTCCAGCTCACGTGAGGATTCATACTGCACCTGCTCCTCCAGCTCACGTGAGGATTCATACTGCACCTGCTCCTCCAGCTCACGTGAGGATTCATACTGCGGCAGGGTTTATATGTATATATTCTTATTCCATTCCTTACTTATATTTGTGTGTACTAGGTAGTTGTTGGGGAATTGTTAGATTACTGTTAGATATTGCTGCACTGTTGGAACTAGAAGCACAAGCATTTCGCTACACTCACATTAACATCTGCTAACCATGTGTATGTGACCAATAACATCTGTCAACCATGTGTATGTGACCAATAACATCTGTCAACCATGTGTATGTGACCAATAACATTTGATTTGATTCTTTGTGTTGTACACATCCTATCCCTGTGCTGTGGTGACTAGGAGAAAACACCTGAATCCTTACAGAGGAGAAAACGTTGTTTTTCTTTCTTTCTTACGGAGCGATCTCTATGTCCAATACTCAGCCATTCCATTGGCTGGGCTAAACCGCTCTGCATTGTCAGAGGGAGAGCTTACCTCATGCATCATGCCTCAACCCTGTACAACCCTGTACACCTCCTTCCCTCCTCTCCTCCTTTTCCCTTGGCTTTCTTCTCTCTCACTCTTTATCCTTCCTCTGTCCCCTCTCTCCTTTCCCTCTCTTTTCTTAACATTTAAGGACTTACTCTCTCTCTCTCTCTCTCTTGCTCAAATAAAGGAGCCGTCACACAGACAGGGAGGAAATGAGAGTTAGAGAGTCTATTTGTTCTCCTTCTCTCTGCCATCTTCTGCAGAGTGTAATAGACGCTGTATGGCATATGCATGTGTGCAGTGGTGTGTAACATGCATGCATTTAATGTATCTGTGCATAAGCACTGGTCTAGGATCCGCTTACCCTCCCCCAATTGTAACCTTGACCATTCAGGAAAACTTGAAACTGACCTTAGATCAGTGTAGGGGAACAGGAGAACACCTGCCAGTGTAGTTCTGTGATCCCTACAAGTTGTATATCTTTGTATCTACATATCTCCTCCCTCTATCTCTCTCTCTTTCTCTCTATCTCAATTACATTTTTTATTTCAATTAAATGGGCTTTATTGGCATGGGAAACGTATGTTTACATTGCCAAAGCAAGTGAACTAGATAATAAATAAAAGTGAAATCTCTGTCTCTTTCTATCACCCTTACTCTCTGTTTTGTATGGTAAACACACACAGCCACTGTACACCGCTGGGTAGAGAGCTGTCAGGGCTAACCTTGGCTCCCTGACTGGGAATGCATCCTGATTCAGGGGCCAAACATGAACAGCGTGTCAGAATGCTGCAACCTTTATTTGACCACAGAGCTGCAGAGTGGAGGTATTAACGTGGATCTCTCTCTCTCTCTCTCTCTCTCTCTCTCTCTCTCTCTCTCTCTCTCTCTCTCTCTCTCTCTCTCTCTCTCTCTCTCTCTCTCTCTCTCTCTCTCTCTCTCTCTCTCTCTCTCTCTCTCTCTCTCTCTCTCTCTCTCTCTCTCTCTCTCTCTCTCTCTCTCTCTCTCTCGTAGTGTACCTGCAGTTTCCAACTCCCGCAGTACCATAACCCCCCCCCCCCCCACACACACACACACACACAATTTAATTTTATCCACGTTTCACTAAACCAATTCCTCCTAGAAAGTAGCTGCAATAGGACCTCACGTATGGCATGTTGCCAGGAGGGATTGTATGGGTGTGATAGATGTGTGTGTTGGAGGTACTGTAGTGATTGATGTGTGTATTGTGGAGCACCACAGAGTAGTGTTATTGGGTTTTGGAGCAGAGGGAGCTGACAGCTTTATTGAGAACTGTGATTTAGTGCAGTGCCCCGGGACACTTGGATGCAGTTAGAGAAAGAGGGAACGAAAGAGGAGGAGGGAAAGAGAAGAAGCTATGTAAAAAGGAGAGTAGGGTGGAGAGAAACGGATCTATTCTACTTCCCCCTCTCCTCTCTTTCACCACCCCTTTCTGTCACTGTCTCTTTTTCTCTCTCTTCATCTCTGTCTCTCCCTTTCTCTCCATCCTACTCTAAGGTTGAGTAGGATGGGGAGACCAAGGGAGGGAGGGAGGTAGGAGATGGTGACGTGAGGGGATCTGTTTATCTTTATCTCCTGTGTGTCCTGAGGGTGTGTGCAGTCATAACACTGATCTAATCTGCACCTCTAGAGGATTCTCCCCTCTCCCCATCCCATTACACACACACACACACACACACACACACACACACACACACACACACACACACACACACCGTCTCTACTCTATCCATCCTTCCACTCATCCATTTATCCATCCATCCCTCCCCTCCTCCATATAGGGCTATGGGCCTAAATGCATCATGCATATTTTCTCTCCTTTCATCCTCTCCCTCCTCGTGTGTCTTCCTCCTCCTCTTCTCTTCCTGTTAGTTTAGAGGACGTTGCGTGTTCAGTATGTTTTTTATAGTATGTATGATCGTTCAGGCCTGAGCCACAACCCTACAGTACATGTCTGTTAACTATGGAGCTACTGCCTCCGGTTTAGCACATACTGTTGATACTGTGTGGGAGAGGGGGGGAGCGAGGGAGGAGGTATGTCATGAGAATATCAACACTGAACATCCCTTTAGGGATGTGTGTTTCCCATGTTTAGATGAATAGATGTATAGAGGAGTAAACAGCTAGGAGAATAGATCAGTAAAACTCAGAAAGAGAAGGACCCATTGCCCTCCTTTCTCCTCCTGTTCTCTCTGTTTGAGCAGAAGACCATTGGGACTGAGTTGTGCAGTGCTGAGTAGCGCTGGATCAAATAAAGCATTTCTCAGTGTGGAAATTGTGTGTGCGTGTGTGTGTGTGTGCACGTGAGTCTTTTCATGTGTGTGAAGTACCTTCCGGCACTTCACACACATCCATTGGTATGTGGTACAGAGACACAGAGGCTCACCTCACATTCTAAAGCTGCCACTTCTCCTCATTCCAGCCAACAGTGAGTGATTTGAAAGGAGAGAAAGCGTTCCCCTCTTCAAACGGCACAGCTCAGGAAAGGGCCACTGTAATTTGCCACAGAGACATGAGGGATCTTTAGAGCCATTGATTCCTCATTGCTCTGCACTTTTTCCACACACCTCATGGAGAAAGGGAAGGGAGAGAGGGAGAGAGAAAAATAAGAAAAACAGTCCCCTAGATGAAAGGCAAACATCTGGTGCATGTTAGGCCCTTAGCTGCCCTCTGAGAGATGTTGTAATGTGTGTGGTGTGTGTGCGTGTAGCTGTAGTTGTGTCCAGCAGTGTTGGATATCTGATTTCCACCCCCTCTAGCTTAGAGAACCAGAGAGCAGCCTCTCTCTCCCTGCAGGTCATATTGCTCTGTTACTACCATTGTTTCATTAATCCAAGCTGGTTGTGATCAAGCTGCTCGGATGGCTCTGGACAGAGAGCGAGACTTAAGGCACTGTTGCAGAGCCAGCGACTAAAGGAGAAACACACTTTTCAGTCAGGCATTACCTAGTTATTTAGTTTAGTCATCAATTAGAATTGTTGGGTTCTGAGAATATGAAATGTTACTTATTCATGTCACTGATGGAGTGCTAAGGTTGAGGGTCGACACCAGAAGTTAAGGGTTACAGGAGGAAGGTAAATAGTGGGTGCAACTAAGCTTGGAATGTGTTGAGTGCAGGGAAGCGATTACATGTAGCAGGCACGATAAGGGGAGACGAGTGGTGAGCTTAGAAACTAACAATGTCACTGAGGGAGAGAGGGTAATGTATAACGTTTACATTATGTCAGGATATGTCACTGAGGGAGAGAGGGTAATGTATAACGTTTACATTATGTCAGGATATGCCACCGAGGGAGAGAGAGTAATGTATAATGTTTACATTATGTCAGGATATGTCACCGAGGGAGAGAGGGTAATGTATAACGTTTACATTATGTCAGGATATGGCACTGAGGGAGAGAGAGTAATGTATAATGTCTACATTATGTCAGGATATGTCACCGAGGGAGAGAGGGTAATGTATAACGTTTACATTATGTCAGGATATGTCACTGAGGGAGAGAGGGTAATGTATAATGTTTACATTATGTCAGGATATGTCACTGAGGGAGAGAGGGTAATGTATCATGTTAGGATATGTCACTGAGGGAGAGAAGGTAATGTATACTGTTTACATTATGTCAGGAAATGTCACTGAGGGAGAGGGGGTAATGTATAACCGTTACATTGTCAAGATATGTCACTGAGGGAGAGGGGGTAATGTATAACGTTTACATTATGCCGGGATATGTCACTGAGGGAGAGAAGGTAATGTATAACGTTTACATTATGTCAGGAAATGTCACTGAGGGAGAGGGGGTAATGTATAACCGTTGCATTATGTCAGGATATGTCACTGAGGGAGAGAGGGTAATGTATAACGTTTAAATTATGTCAGGATATGTAATTGTTAGCCATCAGGGATCCTCTGGGAGGAGAAGAGACACAGTCTGGTACCAATCACCATGACAGCCTTGAGTTGGGGAGGAGTGAGCACTTTGGGGTAGAGGTCAGGTTAGATGAAGTGAGAAAGAACAGATATCACTAAGGTTCTGATTAGCAACAGGGATGCATTGACTGTTCAGTGTGGAGGAGGAGACTCAGCCTAGCAGAAAGGGTTAAATATCAGTGTTTGTGTGAAATGTTTTTTTTGTCTGAATTACAGCTGTAGCGACCCTTTAGGAAGAATTAAACTTGGTTAAGCTTCTCCAGAGTTATTTACTCTGAAAAATAAGAACCTAACAGAATCAACTGTATCGTTCAATACAGATACAGCATTAGATGTTTGACTGGTATTCTGTGTATTGTGTTTCAATTCTTTAATCATTATTAGATGCAGCCGGCTTAGTTAGACATCACAATAATAATGTTTACAAGGCTTTTTAAAATGACTAGGTATCCCTGCGTGTGTGTGGCAGCCTCTGGGCTGACTGATGGTGATTTGGACCACTGCCCTCATTGTGTTGTAGCTATCGACTGGCCGGCCTACATGACAGCTCAAGTGCTGTTTCACAGCCTCGGGCTAACTCTCTCTCACACACACACACACACACACACACACACACACACACACACACACACACACACACACACACACTCCGTGCTAGTAGATGTTCTTACAGGATTTTCAGATGACCATGTTGATTTAATCCACAACACTGATACAGTCAGTTATCCTGTCTCCCTTAGTGCGGTGCAGAAGTGGGAATGAGCTGGATTCACACTGAATAGCATTGGCTAGCTTGGGCTTACTGGCTATGACGAATGGAAGCAGTATGCTCTCTCTCTCCATCTCACTCACTTTCCCTCTTTATTTATCTTCTGCATCCTCTTTCTGTCTCCTTGTTTCCTCCCCATCCCTGTTCTTCCTCTCTCTTCCTCCCCCCTAATTCTCCTCCTGATCTCCTAAAAGGTAGAATGGTTATTACTGGTAGAAGTGCTTGCTGACTGCGAGTTGGGACCTATTTGTCCCGTGTGTGTGTGTGTGTGTGTGTGTGTGTGTGTGTGTGTGTGTGTGTGTCTGTGCCTGTGTCTGTGTCTGTGTGTGTGTGTGTGTGTGTTGTAAAACACTGGTCTGATGGCTCCCACGGGTGTTTCCTCACGCGGAGGCTGCCGCCGCTCCTCTAAAGTTCAGGTAATTACATTTTCCGATTGGGTGCATAAACAATCACTGCAATCTCTCTGAGGGTGTGTGTGCGTGAGTGCGTGTGTAGCCGCGTTTGTGTGTTTATCAAGGCCATACACCTTTTTCCAAGACAACCACTCACTGCATTTCTGAGTAATTCTGAGCAATTGATGAGTAATGTTACAGACTGAGCTCTTCAGAGTTGAATCACTCTCTATACAATACTCTTTCCTACAACATATTTGTATGCTCCAGAACCTGTCAATCAATCAAGAAATATATTTTCTAAAGCCCTTTTTGCATGTTGGACACAGTAATATCCAAATACGCAGCCTTAAACTGCAACAGAAATATTCAGAGGCAGAAGCACATGGCTAGGAAAAAGCAGGAACCTCGGGAAGAAACCAAGAGAGGAACCAGGCTCCAAGGGGTGGCCAGTCCACTTCTGGTTGTATCAGGTGACTAGTGGGGATCGTGTGTTCAGTATAAGCCCCAGTCGAGTATTCCAGTGGGAATGACAGCACAGACCAGGGTAGGGCAGGGCCATGTTTGAGTTTCACGCTGCCATAGTCCTGACAGGATGACAGCTGTCACAGAGCAAATGGAGGGAGGAGAGGAGAGACCGGGCCTCAGGGGAAAGAGATGCTTCCTCTAGTCCACAGCCACAGACGGCCATGTGTAAAACACAGTCACTGGAACAGGGGTGTGGTGGAGAGGAGTTTCTTTCCTATAGGTCAGTACACCATGTATCGAAGCCTTTCCTCAGGTTCCCATGCATGGGTCTTTGTTTACAAGAATTACAGTGTCTGGGTTTCTCCAAGTGTTCATGTGTGTTGTAACGATCGAGTCTTGTCTGCTTCATTAGTTTTTATTGTAAAATCGATGAGCTCCATCCAACGTTGCCTGTCTATATTTTTTCCCTCAGTAATGTGTGTGTGTGTGTGGTTTTCCGTAATGGGGACTGTGGGGAGAGCCTCTAACATGGGGGGGGGGGTGGGGGGGGTGGACCCCTTAAGTGACCTTAAAACCAGAGCCATCAATCAACCTCCTCTCTCTCCATCCCTCGCTTTCCTCTCCTCTACAGGGCTATTACTGCAGTCCCCTGCTCTTAAAGCAGGTCTGTGCACTAGCAGTCCAGTCGACTAAGCCACATTGTAGTGTATCCATAATGAGTTAGTGGTTTGCCACTGTGAGCACCTGTGATCGTAAAGGCCTGGTTTAATGGTTGGTATCCAGTGTTCAGGGGAATGGGTTGACCTCTTCAGTAGTGGTCCATCAGCAAGACCACGGTCAGACTGCACTCAGTTTGTGTGTTTGCGTGTGTGTGCCTCCTTGATCTATGAGTGGGGGATCCTTAATAAATACAGTACCAGTCAAAAGTTTGGACACACCTACTCATTCAAGGGATATTCTTTATTTTTACTATGTTCTTCATTGTGCAATAATATTGAAGACATTAGAACTATGAAATAACACATATGGAATCATGTAGTAACCAAAAAAAAGTGTTAAACAAATTAAAATATGTTTTAGATTCTTCAAAGTAGCCACACTTTGCATTGATGACATTCTTGGCATTCTCTCAACCAGCTTCACCTGGAATGCTTTTCCAACAGTTTAGATTGAGTTCCCACATATGCTGAGCACTGCTTTTCCTTCACTCTGCAGTCCAACTCATCCAAAACCATCTCAATTGCGTTGAGGTTGTGTGATTTTGGAGGCCAGGTGATCTGATGCAGCACTCCATCACTCTCCTTCTTCGTCAAATAGCCCTTACACAGCCTGGAGGTGTGTGGGTCATTCTCCTGTTGAAAAATAAACCAGATGGGATGGCTTATTGCTGCGGAAGGCTATGGTAGCCATGCTGATTAAGTGTGCCTTGAATTCAAAATAAATCACAGACCGAGTCACAAGCAAAGCACCCCCCACACCATCACACCTCCTCCTCCATGCTTCACGATCGAACGACACATGCAGAGATCATCCATTTACCTACTCTGCGTCTCATAAAGACACAGAGGTTGGAACCAAAAATATCAAATTTGGTCTCATCGGACCAGATTTCCACTGGTCTAATGTCCATTGCTCGTGTTTCTTGGTCCAAACAAGTCTCTTCTTCTTATTGGTGTCATTTAGTAGTTTCTTTGCAGTAATTTGACCACGAAGGTCTCCTCTGAACAGTTATGTTGAGATGTGTCTGTTACTTGAACACTGAAGCATATATTTGGGCTGCAATATCTGAGGATGGTAACTCTAATTAACTTATACTCTGCAGCAGAGGTAACTCTGGGTCTTCCTTTCCTGTGGTGGTCCTCATGAGAGCCAGTGCTTGATGGTTTTTGCGACTTGACTTGAAGAAACTTTCAAAGTTCATGAACTTTCCAGATTGACTGACCTTCCTGTCTTAAATTAATAATGGACTGTCATTTCTCTTTGCATATTTGAGCTGTTTTTGCCATAATATGGATTTGGTCTTTTACCAAATAGGGTTATCTTCGGTATACCACCCCTACCTTGTCACAACACAACTGAATGGCTCAAACGCATTAAGAAGGAAAGAAATTCCGCAAATTCACTTTTAACAAGGCACACCTGTTAATTGAAATGCATTCCAGGTGACTACCTCATGAAGCTGGTTGAGAGAATGCCAAAGCTGTCATCAAGGCAAAGGGTGTCTATTTTGAAGAATCTCAAATATAAAATATATTTTGATTTGTTTAACACTTTTTTGGATACTACATGATTCCATATGTGTTATTTCATTGTTTTGATGTCTTCACTATTTTTGTACAATGTAGGTACTGTTTGTGTGGACGTTCACCTGTGTGTGTGTGTGTGTGTGTGTGTGTGTGTGTGTGTGTGTGTGTGTGTGTGTGTGTGTGTGTGTGTGTGTGTGTGTGTGTGTGTGCCTGCCTGCCTGCCTGCCTGCCTGCCTGCTTGCTTGTATGCATATGTTTGTTATTTTGTGTGTGTGTGTGTTTTGTGTGTGTGTGTGTGGCCCCTGGGTCTCATGTCTGTGTGTGCATTAATAAAGGCCCCCATCCTGACAACCCCCTGTCCTCTCCCTGCAGTAGAGACCATGAGGAGAATACTGAGGGACATCCCCCCATCCCCCTGTCCTCTCCCTGCAGTAGAGACCATGAGGAGAATACTGAGGGACATCCCCCTCACCCCCCTGTCCTCTCCCTGCAGTAGAAACCATGAGGAGAATACTGCGGGACATCCCCCATCCCCCTGTCCTCTCCCTGCAGTAGAGACCATGAGGAGAATACTGAGGGACATCTCCCTGTCCTCTCCCTGCAGTAGAGACCATGAGGAGAATACTGAGGGACATCCCCCCACCCCCCTGTCTGTCCTCTCCCTGCAGTAGAGACCATGAGGAGAATACTGAGGGACATCCCCCATCTCTCTCCCTGCAGTAGAGACCATGAGGAGAATACTGAGGGACATCCCCCCCACCCCCCTGTCCTCTCTCTACAGTAGAGACCATGAGGAGAATACTGAGGGACATCCCCCCCATCCCCCTGTCCTCTCCCTACAGTAGAGACCATGAGGAGAATACTGAGGGACACCCCCCCCTCCCATCCCCCTGTCCTCTCCCTACAATAGAGACCATGAGGAGAATACTGAGGGACATCTCCCTGCCCTCTCCCTGCAGTAGAGACCATGCGGAGAATACTGAGGGACATCCCCCATCCCTCTCCCTGCAGTAGAGACCATGAGGAGAATACTGAGGGACATCCCCTCCATCCCCCTGTCCTCTCTCTACAGTAGAGACCACGAGGAGAATACTGAGGGACATCCCCCCCATCCCCCTGTCCTCTACAGTAGAGACCATGAAGATAATACTGAGGGACATCCCCCATCCCCCTGTCCTTTCCCTGCAGTAGAGACCATGAGGAGAATACTGAGGGACATCCCCCATCCCCCTGTCCTCTCCCTGCAGTAGAGACCATGAGGAGAATACTGAGGGACATCCCTCATCCCCCTGTCCTCTCCCTGCAGTAGAGACCATGAGGAGAATACTGAGGGACATCCCCCATCTCCCTGTCCTCTCCCTACAGTAGAGACCATGAGGAGAATACTGAGGGACATCCCTCATCCCCCTGTCCTCTCCCTGCAGTAGAGACCATGAGGAGAATACTGAGGGACACCCCCCCCATCCCCCTGTCCTCTCCCTACAGTAGAGACCATGAGGAGAATACTGAGGGACACCCCCCCCTCATCCCCCTGTCCTCTCCCTGCAGGAGAGACCATGAGGAGAATACTGAGGGACATCCCCCCCATCCCCCTGTCCTCTCCCTACAGTAGAGACCATGAGGAGAATACTGAGGGACATCCCCCCCATCCCCCTGTCCTCTCCCTGCAGTAGAGACCATGAGGAGAATACTGAGGGACATCTCCCTGTCCTCTCCCTGCAGTAGAGACCATGAGGAGAATACTGAGGGACATCCCCCATCCCCCTGTCCTCTCCCTGCAGTAGAGACCATGAGGAGAATACTGAGGGACATCCCCCATCCCCCTGTCCTCTCCCTGCAGTAGACACCATGAGATGAATGCCTCTGTTAGTTATGAAACAGGGTTGTTATGAAACTGGTTGTGTCCCAAATGGAACCATTGTCCCTATATAGTGCAGTACAAAGGTAGTGCACTTTGTAGGGAAAATGGTGCCATTTTGAACACAACCAGTCAGTCTGTTCAACTGTATACCTTCCTCCTTGGGCAAGGGCATACACAGGCCTATTTGTCTCCTCAAGGTAGAGTGTGACGAGAGGGAGAGAGGGAGGTGAAGGATATTGTTGGAGATATTGCATTTCTTTTCGTCTGGCCCTCATGTGGGCCTCTGAAGCATTGCTCCCACTGACAGAAACAGGGAGAGAGAGAGAAAGAGAGGGATGTTGAGATGGAGCAGAGTGATGGAGAGTGGAAATGAGAACAAGCTAACCGATATAAATATGAATTGTTGTTATGTTGAAGGTCAGAATAAGTTTCAGTGCCAGAAGAGAACGAGTGAGCAAGCAAAGAAGAAGAGGGAGAGAGAGAGAGAGAGAGAGAGAGAGAGAGAGGTGTTATTAACTCCCCCTGTTCTTTCTGATCCGTTCCCGCTTGACATTAGCTTGAGAAAATGACATGCTTTTAGTGGCATTCAGCTCATCTAAAGAGAAGCGAGGAGAGGGAGGGTTACTCTTTAACTGTGTCATTAGGAGGGAGGAGCTGCTGGAAGCTGCCAGAACACCCTGCTCTCAGGGATATGCTAAGATGACAGGAGAGAGACCAGGTGAATGCACACCTCTCTCTCTCCCAGAAACACACACATTCTAACACACGTGAGACAGACACATGAGACAGACAGACAGACACACACGTACAGACAGATACTGTGATTCGCTTCCTCTCAGTGGAATGTAGCACATACATGTAGCATGTTAAACCAAACAAATCCTTCCGCATCTGTCTGGTCTGACCTTATGCGTGTGTGTTTGTGTGCGTGTGCTTACGTCTGTGCAGGAAGAGCTCAAACAAACCAGCTACTGTCCCAGTTCTCTCAACTAATTCCTCTCCCTTCTTCTTTATTCTCCACATCCCCCTAGTTCATTCTGGGATAATTAGAGCCCGGCCTCACCTCTACACTGAGGCATGCTGGGTAGTTTACTGTAATGAGTGGCCAGCCATATGAAAAGCTTATTGTGGAACTCACTCTTCAAAGCCTCCGTCCCACAGGAATGTTGATCTCTGACGACTCTGAAAGGCTTTGGGTTTGTTTGTTCTGTTGGTTTAGTCATTAGTGTTGTCACATTGGGCTAAATAAATGTTGGCGATATTAGCAGTGACATGACCTTAATGGCGTTGTAATGGGTTTGTCACGGGATATGAACTGTTTTTGCTCTCTTCACGTGATGTATTAAAGTGACTGACTGTCAAGTAGAGCTGGAAGGCACGTTGTGGTTCAGATCTGGGTTCAAATACAATACAAGTGTATCTGTGGCTGATTAAGCCTTGTTTAATGGACCAATAGAACAGTCCGTATACTGCAAACCCCGCACTTCTTGTGTTTAATGGACCAATAGAACAGTCCGTATACCGCAAACCCTGCACTTGTGTTTAATGGACCAATAGAACAGTCCGTATACCGCAAACCCTGCACTTCTTGTGTTTAATGGACCAATAGAACAGTCCGTATACCGCAAACCCTGCACTTCTTGAACTCCAGGGAGGCTAGATCAAACGCTTATAGTTTTTGAAAGATTTTAAGTAGAACTTGAACCCAGGTCTGTTATGGTTAGGGTTGGTAGGATGGTGATGTATGGTTGTTGTTGGCAGGGGTTCTGTTATGGTTAAGGTTGGTAGGATGGTGATGTATGGTTGTTGTTGGCAGGGGTTCTGTTATGGTTAGGGTTGGTAGGATGGTGATGTATGGTTGTTGTTGGCAGGGGTTCTGTTATGGTTAGGGTTGGTAGGATGGTGATGTATGGTTGTTGTTGGCAGGGGTTCTGTTATGGTTAGGGTTGGTAGGATGGTGATGTATGGTTGTTGTTGGGAGGGGTTCTGTTATGGTTAGGGTTGGTAGGATGGGGATGTATGGTTGTTGTTGGCAGGGGTTCTGTTATGGTTAGGGTTGGTAGGATGGTGATGTATGGTTGTTGTTGGCAGGGGTTCTGTTATGGTTAGGGTTGGTAGGATGGTGATGTATGGTTGTTGTTGGCAGGGGTTCTGTTATGGTTAGGGTTGGTAGGATGGTGATGTATGGTTGTTGTTGGCAGGGGTTCTGTTATGGTTAGGGTTGGTAGGATGGTGATGTATGGTTGTTGTTGGCAGGGGTTCTGTTATGGTTAGGGTTGGTAGGATGGTGATGTATGGTTGTTGTTGGCAGGGGTTCTGTTATGGTTAGGGTTGGTAGGATGGTGATGTATGGTTGTTGTTGGCAGGGGTTCTGTTACGGTTAGGGTTGGTAGGATGGTGATGTATGGTTGTTGTTGGCAGGGGTCCTGTGTAATGAAGTGTTCTGATCACTAGCTGGGACATGTGGTTTGATGATTGGAGATCAGTGGCGGTTAGCTGTGATTGGCAGGTGGTGGGCATGATGGCTAAATCTGGCATGGCAGACTGTGGGTGTGTGGTGGCCCTGATTGGCAGTTAGGCTCAGCTAAACCTGTTCTGATTGGCAGGCTGAATGGCCTGTGTGGTTAGTCAAAATTGTCTCTGTGTATAGGCGTCTACCTATTGGGCACAGACATCAATTCAATGTCGGTTCAGTGGTACAGGTCTATATCTCTGCAGGGTAGTTTCCTCTGGAACCCACAGGCACAGTCAGACACCCAGATGTTCACTCTAAACACACACACTTCTGGTTGTGTTTACCTAGTCACGAACGTGTTTAAACTCTGTCTGGGCCAAACCGCTCACTAATCACTACTCGCCCAGCACAGTTAGTGGTCAAACACAGCAGACCGAGATACACACACACACACACACACACACACACACACACACACACACACACACACACACACACACACACACACACACACACACGTACGTATGACACCTCATGCACAGGGCATAGCTCAGAGGCATTCCTCACAGTATGCATATACACACACGCACGTATGCACACACACAGACAGACAGACAGACAGACAGATAGACAGACAGCACGTAGCTGGTCTCTCCTGCCCAGTCTGTGTTGTTGTGTCGACTGTCATGTTTTTACTCTACTGTTAAACACCAATTATAACATTATTATACATTTCAAAACATTTGAATCATTTAGCAGACGGTCTTATCCAGAGCGACGTACAGTAATGAGAGCATATTGAACCCACAACACTGGGTGTGTGTGTGTGTGTGTGTGTAAACTCGGTGATCTCTGAGTTGTTAGTTTCAGCGCTGCTCATAACTTAAAGGTTCTATTCTGACCCACATTCCTGTTTCCATGTGTTCTGTTAACACATGTCCTCATTTGTTAAACGGTCATATCAAACCGGTGTAGGGCATTCATGTGGTTTTGGTAACATGAGCAGAGGACGTAACATATCTATGATAAGAGGGTGTGTGTGTGTGTGTGCGTGCACACGGTGTTAACATCTAACCTTTCCTCTGACACTTCTCCCTTTCCTTCTCGCTTTCTTTTTGGCCTGGTCGCCTCGTGACTGTGAATGTTAGGCGGCTGGTAGATGCCCTTTATACACACACACACACACACACACACACACACACACACACACACACACACACACACACAGCTATAAAGTTTTGCTCTCCACAAACCAGAACTCTTGAAGTGCGGAAACATAAGAACAAATGTAAGTAAAGAAGCAGTGTGTTAGTGGGTAAGAGCAGTGTGTTAGTGGGTAAGAGCAGTGTGTTAGTGGGTAAGAGCAGTGTGTTAGTGGGTAAGAGCAGTGTGTTAGTGGGTAGAAGCAGTGTGTTAGTGGGTAAGAGCAGTGTGCTAGTGGGTAAGAGCAGTGTGTTAGTGGGTAAGAGCAGTGTGTTAGTGGGTAGAAGCAGTGTGTTAGTGGGTAAGAGCAGTGTGTTAGTGGGTAAGAGCAGTGTGTTAGTGGGTAAGAGCAGTGTGTTAGTGGGTAAGAGCAGTGTGTTAGTGGGTAAGAGCAGTGTGTTAGTGGGTAAGAGCAGTGTGTTAGTGGGTAAGAGCAGTGTGTTAGTGGGTAAGAGCAGTGTGTTAGTGGGTAAGAGCAGTGTGTTAGTGGGTAAGAGCAGTGTGTTAGTGTGTAAGAGCAGTGTGTTAGTGGGTAAGAGCAGTGTGTTAGTGGGTAGAAGCAGTGTGTTAGTGGGTAAGAGCAGTGTGTTAGTGGGTAGAAGCAGTGTGTTAGTGGGTAAGAGCAGTGTGTTAGTGGGTAAGAGCAGTGTGTTAGTGGGTAAGAGCAGTGTGTTAGTGGGTAAGAGCAGTGTGTTAGTGGGTAGAAGCAGTGTGTTAGTGGGTAAGAGCAGTGTGTTAGTGGGTAAGAGCAGTGTGTTAGTGGGTAAGAGCAGTGTGTTAGTGTGTAAGAGCAGTGTGTTAGTGGGTAAGAGCAGTGTGTTAGTGGGTAGAAGCAGTGTGTTAGTGGGTAAGAGCAGTGTGTTAGTGGGTAGAAGCAGTGTGTTAGTGGGTAAGAGCAGTGTGTTAGTGGGTAAGAGCAGTGTGTTAGTGGGTAAGAGCAGTGTGTTAGTGGGTAAGAGCAGTGTGTTAGTGGGTAGAAGCAGTGTGTTAGTGGGTAAGAGCAGTGTGTTAGTGGGTAAGAACAGTGTGTTAGTGGGTAAGAGCAGTGTGTTAGTGGGTAGAAGCAGTGTGTTAGTGGGTAGAAGCAGTGTGTTAGTGGGTAAGAGCAGTGTGTTAGTGGGTAGGAGCAGTGTGTTAGTGGGTAGGAGCAGTGTGCTAGTGGGTAAGAGCAGTGTGCTAGTGGGTAAGAGCAGTGTGTTAGTGGGTAAGAGCAGTGTGTTAGTGGGTAGAAGCAGTGTGTTAGTGGGTAAGAGCAGTGTGTTAGTGGGTAAGAGCAGTGTGTTAGTGGGTAGAAGCAGTGTGTTAGTGGGTAAGAGCAGTGTGTTAGTGGGTAGAAGCAGTGTGTTAGTGGGTTGAAGCAGTGTGTTAGTGGGTAGAAGCAGTGTGTTAGTGGGTAAGAGCAGTGTGTTAGTGGGTAAGAGCAGTGTGTTAGTGGGTAAGAGCAGTGTGTTAGTGGGTAGAAGCAGTGTGTTAGTGGGTAAGAGCAGTGTGTTAGTGGGTAGAAGCAGTGTGTTAGTGGGTAGAAGCAGTGTGTTAGTGGGTAAGAGCAGTGTGTTAGTGGGTAGAAGCAGTGTGTTAGTGGGTAAGAGCAGTGTGTTAGTGGGTAAGAGCAGTGTGTTAGTGGGTAAGAGCAGTGTGTTAGTGGGTAAGAGCAGTGTGTTAGTGGGTAAGAGCAGTGTGTTAGTGGGTAAGAGCAGTGTGTTAGTGGGTAAGAGCAGTGTGTTAGTGGGTAAGAGCAGTGTGTTAGTGGGTAGAAGCAGTGTGTTAGTGGGTAAGAGCAGTGTGTTAGTGGGTAAGAGCAGTGTGTTAGTGGGTAAGAGCAGTGTGTTAGTGGGTAGAAGCAGTGTGTTAGTGGGTAAGAGCAGTGTGTTAGTGGGTAAGAGCAGTGTGTTAGTGGGTAAGAGCAGTGTGTTAGTGGGTAAGAGCAGTGTGTTAGTGGGTAAGAGCAGTGTGTTAGTGGGTAAGAGCAGTGTGTTAGTGGGTAAGAGCAGTGTGTTAGTGGGTAGAAGCAGTGTGTTAGTGGGTAGAAGCAGTGTGTTAGTGGGTAGAAGCAGTGTGTTAGTGGGTAGAAGCAGTGTGTTAGTGGGTAGAAGCAGTGTGTTAGTGGGTAAGAGCAGTGTGTTAGTGGGTAAGAGCAATGTGTTAGTGGGCAGGGGGGGGTTCTGGCAGCTAGCATTAGCCTATGCTGCAGAGGTACTTGCCATGGTTGTCAGTCTATACTTAGCTTAGCGTCTTCATCTACACAACATTAGCATGCAGTGATAGCCCAGCTCATCCCTCTCTCGCTCTCCTCTCTCTCTCTCTCTCTCTCTCTGTGTTTCTTTCTCCCCCCCCTCTCTCTCCTTCCCCTGCTCCATCACCTGTCTCTCTCATGCCAGTGTGTGCTGGGGGTGTTAAACTGATGTTTAGTGACTGCAGCCCAGAACAGACTTTAAACAGTGTATGTTACTACAACAGACATGATACAACCCAACCTGGAGAGAAAAGGGGATGGGATCCCTATTGACTTGGGTATTATGGGGAACAGTGGTTGGTGGGGTGAGGGTGAGGGTGCTGTCATGAAAATAGGAGATTAGACTGTTTTGGAGGACAGTGGGTCCCCAGGGAGGGTAATCTCTATCCCAGAAGTCTCAGCAGACCCCTATGTAAAAGGGAGCACTAAAGCCCCCCCCCCCCCACCCCCCCGGGGTGCTCATTACTGAAAACACTGTTAATGTTCTCCTTGTCGGATAAGGCCCAGAGAGAGAGAGATGCAGAGTTTAAAATATATATTATTTTTAAACTCTCATCGTTGGGAAGGACTCGTAAGCATTTCACGGTAAAGTCTACACCAGTTAACATTTGATTTGAGAAGCAGAGTGACGAAGAGAAAGGAAGGGAGAGAGGGAGACGAAGAGCGACGCGGGAGCACAGGGATGTTGCGGCGGCGCTCAGGGTGGCAGCAGCACGTCATGGAGATGAGTAATGGCATCTGACGTATAGGCCTCTCTCTCTCGTCTCTCCCCCCATCCATTTAATCATTACAAGCCATCAATCTCTCTCAATCTCTCCGTCTGTCTAATCTTTCCTTCCCCTCTCTCTGTCCCACTTCTCTTTTCCTTATCCTCGCTCACTGTCTTGTCTTTCTCCCTCCCCCTCCTCCCTCCCTCTCTCTGTCCCACTTCTCTTTTCCTTATCCTCGCTCACTGTCTTGTCTTTCTCCCTCCCCCTCCTCCCTCCCTCTCTCTGTCCCACTTCTCTTTTCCTTATCCTCGCTCACTGTCTTGTCTTTCTCCCTCCCCCTCCTCCCTCCCTCTCTCTGTCCCACTTCTCTTTTCCTTATCCTCGCTCACTGTCTTGTCTTTCTCCCTCCCCCTCCTCCCTCCCTCTCTCTTTCCCACTTCTCTTTTCCTTATCCTCGCTCACTGTCTTGTCTTTCTCCCTCCCCCTCCTCCCTCCCTCTCTCTGTCCCACTTCTCTTTTCCTTATCCTCGCTCACTGTCTTGTCTTTCTCCCTCCCCCTCCTCCCTCCCTCTCTCTGTCCCACTTCTCTTTTCCTTATCCTCGCTCACTGTCTTGTCTTTCTCCCTCCCCCTCCTCCCTCCCTCTCTCTGTCCCACTTCTCTTTTCCTTATCCTCGCTCACTGTCTTGTCTTTCTCCCTCCCCCTCCTCCCTCCCTCTCTCTGTCCCACTTCTCTTTTCCTTATCCTCGCTCACTGTCTTGTCTTTCTCCCTCCCCCTCCTCCCTCCCTCTCTCTGTCCCACTTCTCTTTTCCTTATCCTCGCTCACTGTCTTGTCTTTCTCCCTCCCCCTCCTCCCTCCCTCTCTCTTTCCCACTTCTCTTTTCCTTATCCTCGCTCACTGTCTTGTCTTTCTCCCTCCCCCTCCTCCCTCCCTCTCTCTGTCCCACTTCTCTTTTCCTTATCCTCGCTCACTGTCTTGTCTTTCTCCCTCCCCCTCCTCCCTCCCTCTCTCTTTCCCACTTCTCTTTTCCTTATCCTCGCTCACTGTCTTGTCTTTCTCCCTCCCCCTCCTCCCTCCCTCTCTCTGTCCCACTTCTCTTTTCCTTATCCTCGCTCACTGTCTTGTCTTTCTCCCTCCCCCTCCTCCCTCCCTCTCTCTGTCCCACTTCTCTTTTCCTTATCCTCGCTCACTGTCTTGTCTTTCTCCCTCCCCCTCCTCCCTCCCTCTCTCTGTCCCACTTCTCTTTTCCTTATCCTCGCTCACTGTCTTGTCTTTCTCCCTCCCCCTCCTCCCTCCCTCTCTCTGTCCCACTTCTCTTTTCCTTATCCTCGCTCACTGTCTTGTCTTTCTCCCTCACCCTCCTCCCTCCCTCTCTCTGTCCCACTTCTCTTTTCCTTATCCTCGCTCACTGTCTTGTCTTTCTCCCTCCCCCTCCTCCCTCCCTCTCTCTGTCCCACTTCTCTTTTCCTTATCCTCGCTCACTGTCTTGTCTTTCTCCCTCCCCCTCCTCCCTCCCTCTCTCTTTCCCACTTCTCTTTTCCTTATCCTCGCTCACTGTCTTGTCTTTCTCCCTCCCCCTCCTCCCTCCCTCTCTCTTTCCCACTTCTCTTTTCCTTATCCTCGCTCACTGTCTTGTCTTTCTCCCTCCCCCTCCTCCCTCCCTCTCTCTGTCCCTCCCCTCTTCCCTCTCTCTGTCCCTCCCCCTCCTCCCTCTCTCCGTCCCTCCTCCTTCCCTCTCTCCGTCCCTCCCCCTCCTCCCTCTCCCCCTCCCCCCTCTTCCCCTCCTCCCTCTCTCCGTCCCTCCCCCTCCTCCCTCTCTCCGTCCCTCCCCCTCCTCCCTCTCTCCGTCCCTCCCCCCCTCCCTCTCTCTGACCCTCTCCCTCCTCCCTCTCTCCATCCCTCCCCCTCCTCCCTATCCTCCCTCCCTCCCCCCTCCTCCGTCTCTCTGTCCCTCTCCCTCCTCCCTCTCTCCGTCCCTCCCCCTCCTCTCTCTCCGTCCCTCCCTCTCTCCTTCTTTGTGATAGACGTGAACTGATTTTCTACAGGAGTCCTGTTTTCCCTGAGTTATATGTGACCTCTCTTACTCTCTCTATCTCTCTCTCTTTCTCTCTCTCCGTGGTGTGTCTCCAATAGCGATGCAGTCCTTTGTTCCACACCTAGGCCCCAGTTTAATTTGACTGTGAGAACACCACCCACTCACTCATTTACACACAGCCACTCGCACACATGTCAGTTCCCCCATGCCATCACACCTAGCTCACAGGTAGACCAAATGCAGAGCTGTCAGAGAAGATGGAGTTGTCTTTAACGTTACAACCCACTGGGCACACACTGGTTGAATCAACGTTGTTTACACTTAATTTCAGTGAAATTACGGTGAACCAACGTGGAATAGACGTTGAATTGACGTCTGTGCCCAGTGGGAAGCTTCAGATAAGATCATCTGCTTGCGAGTTTCTCCATAATACTTTATCATGCTGTCATTATGGAAATGGCATTATGGTTTTAATGGGCTCATTTATCTTCAGGACATACAGAACAGCAGTGTAATATCAATACGAAGTGTCTGGTAGAGGGATGCCTGTTTGCTGGGTTCTGTAAACCTCCCTTTTTAAAATCCATGACAATTACTCTTAACAAACCACTGTGGATCCATTTTATTGATTTGTTGGAGGGGACACACACTCCTGTACATTCACACACACATACACACACACACCCCATAGTCTGGGGCCCACATCATCTGTTTCAAGTCTCTCTCCATCTATCCCACCCATTATTCTGTTGTTCTTTCTTTCTTCTTGCCCTCGCTGTTTCCAGGTGCCTGTATGATTGAATAATTGACTCTGTAGAATGTTCTTTATCTCATAGGTCTTTGGTTCCTCAGTGATTGGTGCGTGTTCCCTAATTGCTCTGACATCATCATCGCTGGACTCTCACACGTCTTCTCCAGCTTGCTCACTTTTCTTCCAACTGCGTGATTGCATGCTCTCGCTTTCTTTCTCCAAGAACAGCCTCCCTCCTCTCCTTCCCTCCCTCTTTCTCTTTCTCCAAGAACAGCCTCCCTCCTCTCCTTCCCTCTTTCTCTTTCTCCAAGAACAGCCTCCCTCCTCTCCTTCCCTCCCTCTTTCTCTTTCTCCAAGAACAGCCTCCCTCCTCTCCTTCCCTCCCTCTTTCTCTTTCTCCAAGAACAGCCTCCTTCCTCTCCGTCCCTCCCTTCCCTCTCTCTCTCCAGGTTCACAGATGTGAGTCTGCCGGCTGCCAATACTGTATTTACTTTAAGTGTGTAATTGAATAAACCCTGAGAAACAGCTTGGTTTCCATCAATACTACAGGTGTCTAACCTTGAAGCACTGAGCCCAGATCAGCTATTCATAGGCCATTAATTAGACCACGAATCCACTAATTGCCTCCAGAACCAAGCCTTGTAGGAGGAGTGGGGAGACACACACACACACACTAAGGCTCCATTCCGAAATGCTCCAGCCTTCACATTGAAGTTGCTATTTAATACGACCCGTTAGATTCTGCCCTAGTAAGTAAATGAGTTTGGAAAGCACTCAAACATTCTGAAGTGTGTTTTTGGTTATGCCTCGGGATAATTCCAAGTCTGGAGTGAAGAAACACACACACAGGCGTGGGGATGGAGTCTGGGAGTGGGAGGCAGATGTGAGGTACTACCTTTTCAGCATTCCACCCTCATCCTGAACACAAAGATCTTTGTGGTGCCTCTTCCACTGCAGAGAGGAGAAAGAGAGAAGAGAGAGAGAGAGGGAGAGAAGAGATGGAGAGAAGAGATGGAGAGGGAGAGAAGAGATGGAGAGAGGGAAAAGGAGAAAGAGAGAAGAGAGAAGAGATGGAGAGAAGAGATGGAGAGAAGAGATGAAGAGATGGAGAGAGGGAAAAGGAGAGAGTGAACAGTGGAGCCACTAGTAGCGATGTGATGTTCTCTCTGTCGTTAGGGTCAGCAGCTGTTGTTGTCAAATCCCCCCTGGTCCCAAAGGTACCCAAAATGGGTTTGAAATGGAACAACATGACTAAATATACACCCACCAGTCACACTGTATCACAGTAGCCTGGTACACATGCAAAACATGCGTTAACCCTAAGTGCTGATCTAAGGTCAGTTTGGCAGTTTATCACCTAGTGATTAAGGTTAGAACTTGGTGTGCGAGAAACTGATCCTAAATCTGTGTTTATGGGCAACTGTGAGCATAACATCCTATACACTCTATTTTCCCTTAGTGTATTTACCCCCATGTGTGTTTCGCTCTCTGTGCGTCTCACGCATCCTAATAGTCCTAGAGACTCAGAGCTCCTCTCCTCTCTCTGTTATGTGTGTGAGAGACAGATCAATGGGCTTTGGGATTGCTATGCTAGCGCGTCAGCGCGTCGCCATTCAAACCCACTGAGCCGTGGCTAACGTCGGCGCTACGGCGCTCGCTAGCATAAAGAGCCCAATGGGGCGACGCACACCTGTATCCTCCCGCGCGCGCACACAGTTCACAAACAAAGGTCACACACAACCCTATTCACCCCGTCTATCAGTGTCCTCCCCTGTGTCTATAGAAAGTGAGACAGATGGAAGCGGACAAGAGAGGGAAGGACTGAATTGGTTTTCTGATGTGTAATTGCTTATCCACTGTGTGCATCTACTGTCTGACAAAAGAAGATGGTTGAATAGTACCACCTCATTCATACAGTCAAGGTTAAAATATAGTTAAAGGCTGAGAAACCATCTTTCAGCTCTATAGACCTCACAAAGAAATACTCCCTGTTCTCTCTCTCTCACACACACACACACACACACACACACACACACACACACACACACACACACACACACACACACACACACACACACACACACACACACGTACTCCCCAGCTTACAGTCAGCATATAGTCCTCTCCTGAGAGAGAGTTTAGAGCAGCCCGTTGGTTTCTCTGTAGGTCATGACCTGGGAAGGGAGGAGACGTGATGGAGGGGAGAGGGGGATGTCGGGAAGAGAGGAGAGGAGAGATGTTGAAGCCTCTGCTATATCAACATGCCTGGGTTCTGTTCAGAGGGTTTAGTGTTGCTAGTTTTACTGTGTGTGTGTTTTTGCTTTGTCTCCGGGATGGTATATACGGGTGAGTGCAGCTGTGTGTGTTTGACAAGGTTGTTGTTGTTGCGTGTTGAGATGTAGGCAGCGGCATACTCACTGAGCCATCTGTTCCTCGGTGCTAATTGGTATGCATGACAAAGTTTTTTCCCAGCCCATAAATCCTAATGAAAACGTGCGCCCCGCCCTAATATCCACTAATGGCATCACCATCTCAGCTCCGCCCCCAGCGCCATTATAGAGATAATAAGGGAATTACGGGGATTAGGTCCCGATCATGTTCTGGTGTTCCCAGGCATGGGATGGGAGTTTCCCTGGCGTGCGCGGCACCGTGCAGGAATGGAGACATCTCCACGCTCCTGCCGTCCCAACCGCTCTGTCACCACCACGGTTGTTTGGGCTTTTCTAGAACGGTGTTTCTGGAAATCCATTGAAACAATGTGGAAGTAATTGTGGTCTAGATGTTGATGGAACACGAACAGAGAAAGGAGGAGGAGGAGGAGGAAGAAGAAGAAGGGGGGGAGAGAGGGAACAGCACAGCTGCACAGTGATGTGGTTTAAAGTACGAGTTAATCCACCTATAAAAGTATTCATGCCTGAGAAATGTTGGCCCAGGGCCTGAACACACTCTGTGACAAGACACTGGAGAATTAGACTGGCTGTGTGCTCTGTTCACGTGGACAAAATGCTACACTGGTTAGGTCAGTGCTGTGTTTTTAATGTAGAGGGAGACCGAGCACCAGAGCTCAAATACCCTTCAGCTCCCTCTGAAATACAGTACCTAACCAGAGACATGAAGTAGATACTGAGTCTACAAAACATTAAGGACACCTGCTCTTTCCATGAGACTGACCAGGTGAATCCAGGTGAAAGCTATGATCCCTTATTGATGTCACTTGTTAAATCCACCAATCAGTGTAGATGAAGGGGAGGAGACAGGTTAAAGAAGGATTTTTAAGCCTTGAGACAATTGAGACATGGATTGTGTATGTGTACCATTCAGAGGGTGAATGAGCAAGACAAAATATTTAAGGGCCTTTGAATGAGGTATGGTAGTAGGTTCCAGGTGCACCGGTTTGAGTCTGTCAAGAACTGCAACGCTGCTGGGTTTTTCACCCTCAACAGTTTCCCTTGTGTATCAAGAATGGTCCACCACCCAAAGGACATCCAGTCAACTTGACAACTGTGGGAAGCATTGGAGTCAACATGGGCCAGCATCCCTGTGGAACGCTTTCTACACCTTGTAGAGTTCATGTCACAATGAATTGAGGCTGTTCTGAGGGCAAAAGGGGTTGCAACTCAATATTAGGAAGGTGTTCTTAAGGTTTTATACAGAGAAAACAAACACTCATTCTGGTCTGTGGTCATGTTGATGTATACTGAACAAAAATATAAAGACAAATTAGTTGGATTTTGAGTTAGATACTGAGTTACAGTCAATCAAAGGAAATCAGCCAATTGAAATAAATTCATTATGCCCTAATGTATGGATTTCACATGACTGGTCAGGGGAGCAGCCATGGATGGGCCTGGGATGGCATAAGGCCCACCCAGTGGAGAGCCAGGCACAGCCAATCAGAATGAGTTTTTCCCCACCAAAGGGCTTTATTACAGACAGAAATACTCCTCAGTCAGTTATTAAGAACAAATTCTTATTTACAATGACGGCCTACCGGGGAACAACTGCCTTGTTCAGGGGCAGAATGACAGATTTTTACCTCGTCAGCTTGGGGATTCGATCCAGCAACCTTTGGTTTACTGGCCCAACGCTCCTAACCACTAGGCTCCCTGCCGCCCCCCTAACTACCGCCCAGCAATGATCATGCTGTTCAATCAGCTTCTTGATGTGCCACACCTGTCAGGTGGATGGATTACCTTGGCAAAGGAGAAATGTTCTCCAACAGGGGTGTAAACAAACTTGTGCACAACATTTGAGAGAAATAAGCTTTTTTGTGCATATGGAACATTTCAGGGAGATTTTTATTTCAGATCATGAACCACTTTACATGTTGCGTTTCTGTTTCTGCTCAGTGTAGTTTCTCCCCTGGTGCTGTCTGTGTGCTCTACAGGGGAGGTTAAAAGCAGAGAGGTAAACACTGTGTCTCAACACTCTGTTACCCTCTTAGACTGACTGACCAACAAATGGCTTCCTTCCTTCCTGCTGTCTGTTTCACTCCTGTTCTCGGCCCACCTTTAGCCCTCAACCCCCTCCTTTCTCTCTCTCAACCATCTCGTGCTTCAATTTTACCCTCTCTCTACCCCCCTTCTCTCTGTCCTCCTCTCTCTTTTCTCTCTGTGTGTCCGTGGAAGTGGTGTTACCAGTAATGGGGGTGTATTAAGGTGTCAGCCAAGGTTTTTGCCTGTCCTCCACACAGGAACACCTGCAGCTTTCTCTCGGAACAACACATTTACACAACCGCGGGGCCAGCCGGGGAGGGAGGTGTGGGCGGGTGTCTGTATGTGTGTGCTCGTGTGTGTCCGCCCTCGCTTGCTGTACGTGTCAATTCTCCTTTATTCCAACGCCGTGAGAAACATGGGCCATTTTCAATTCCACAGGCTGTATTTGCATGACGAGAAGAAACCTGCGTTGCCAATGTTAATAACGACGATAGCCACTTTATCCATCTTTCTCTGGTACAGAGAGAACCATAGTAGCAGCAGTCAGTACTCGGAGTCTAAACTCCCCAAAGCACTGTTGACAATGGGACATAATTGCGTTGTGAGGTCTACTGAACCCAATAGAATGCAAGTGATCATGTTCAGTCAATAGAGTTTGTGAACGGGATCCCAACTGTCTTCTTCTCTCTGCGGCTTACACTCCTTAGATTCTTGGCAACACATGCCTGATAATCTATTATTCTGTATCTCCTCCTCCCTCCCTTCTCTTTCAGTTCTACCCTTCTCTGTCTCCTCTCGCTCCCTTTGTCCTCCTCCTCTTTGTCTGTGTTCACCTCCCCACCTCTCCGTTGTTCAGGAGTTACGACCAAGGTGTAGGAAAGAGCACGGGGGTCCTTGTTGAAGCAAGCCACACACAGCAGTCAAGGTGTTAAGTGTTATTCTGTCCCCTGCCTACTCTCCTGTTCCCAGTAATACCGCTATTATAGATCGCTCCACATCAGGCTTCATCAAACACACAAAGGCCCCCTGACCTTGGGATGGAGTGTGAATGAAGTATTAACAGTCCGTTTGTGAACACAGGCACACCAACACACACACTCCAGTAAGAACACACACACACACACACTCACACAGTACACACACCATTCCCCAGAAGGCAGCTCCTAACACGGAACTGTCTTTGTATGATGGTAGTTGATTCTGATTATCAGTTATATAGTCTATCCATTATAACACTACTTTAGCACTGAGTCTACATGACATAACATCCGAAACAATACACTACCCTGCAGCCCTCTATCCGAGCCCTAAATACTAGATCAAGGCTAGTGGTGGTAGTTCTGCTGTCTCTCTGTTCGCTGCGTGCTCTGTCCTGGTTCCTTGGCCCTGTGTGTGGAGCAGCATTAGCCAAATGAGACGTTTTCGCCGTCATTGAGTCGGATGATGAGTTTTGGCAGAGCACTGGCCAGCTACGCCAGGCAATCACAGCCCCCTCTCCCCCCACACACACACACACCAACACTAATTACAAGACACACACACAGGGCCGCTCATCTCTCAACCATGTGAGAGATTGGAGAGAGAGGAATGGGAGTTGATGATGAGAGAGTTAGTGAAAGTGTACATATTAAACCCACCCAAAAATACTTTTAGACATTTCTAATATATACTGCCCGTATTTCTGGAAGAAAAGTGGAGATAAAATGGAACATGAATCTCTCGTGAAGCTTTATGACTTGACTTACAATATTTGTTTATGTCTGAAAAGTCCGGGCTTAATGGGAGGAAATGTACCATTTTAATGGGTTCTCCAAATAAACTCACCTCTTAAATAATTCATTTCTAAATGTTAAAAACGTACAAACTAGGGGTCCAATCGTATCCACAGAGATCCATGTGGACTTGCCTACCTGTACACACCTGATTCGAGTCATAGTCTTCATAGTCTTCCATCAAGACATGATTAGTTAAATCAGGTGTGTTTTTAGCTGGTTAATTAAGAAAAACCTGCACTGGCCCTCTGTGGATAAGAAGCACAGAGACCATAGCACACGCAACTTTCAATGAATTATATGAAACCTGATTCTCATTTGCTGTACTGCTATTCTTGTTCATTAGTTCTACTTGTCTTCCTAAAGCCTGTCGGAAGACTGTTTCAAATCTCCCTCTCTACTGGTGTTATGACAAAGGGACATGTGGTGGACCAAAAAACAAACAAATCCGCTTTATGAATGAAGGAGAACAATATGACAATACCTCCACCCAAAAGTACATGAGTAGTCACCCAATAGTCATCTACTTGTCCCTCATTTGTTTGAATTTTTGTCCTCTACTTGTAGGTCTTCTATCCCAGATATCTCTCAGCCCTGGTCTTCTTCTTCTCTCTCTGCATCAACGACTACCTACCTATCTACTCCAAACATCTTGGAGAGAGTACAACGGTTTCTAGTTGTTCAGAATAGTTTCTAATCTTCGTAAAGGCTCCACGGCTAGATGCATAACTGTAGTTCTTGTGTATATGAATCAACTTAAATCTGAAAAAAATGTAATATATATATATATATATATATATAAAATATTAATGCTCATTGAATATTAGGGATATCAACACACTACCGCCATGTGGGCTCCCAAGTGGCGCAGCGGTCTAAGGCACTGCATCTCAGTGCTAGAGGCATCACTACAGACACCCTGGTTCGATTCTAGGCTGTATCACAACCGGCCGTGATTGGGAGTCCCATAGGGCGGCACACAATTGGCCCAGCGTTGTCTGGGTTTGGCCGGTGTAGGCCGTCATTGTAAATAAGATTTATTTCTTAACTGACTTGCCTAGTTAAATAAAGGATCAATAAAAATTGTGTTTCAATGCAAACTGGGCTTAATGGGAGCACACTGGACTTAATGGGAGCATGCTGGGCTTAATGGAAGCATACTGGGCTTAATGGGAGCATGCTGGGCTTAATGGGAGCATGCTGGGCTTAATGGGAGCATACTGGGCTTAATGGGAGCATGCTGGGCTTAATGGGAGCATACTGGGCTTAATGGAAGCATACTGGGCTTAATGGGAGCATACTGGGCTTAATGGGAGCATGCTGGGCTTAATGGGAGCATGCTGGGCTTAATGGGAGCATGCTGGGCTTAATGGGAGCATACTGGGCTTAATGGGAGAATACTGGGCTTAATGGGAGCATGCTGGGCTTAATGGGAGCATACTGGGCTTAATGGGGGCTTAATGGGAGCATACTGGGCTTAATGGGAGCATGCTGGGCTTAATGGGAGCATACTGGGCTTAATGGGAGCATACTGGGCTTAATTGGAACAACAGTGATTTATAATGAAAAAGACAGAATAGCAATATCTACTCATAAAATAGTTGGTAACCAATGGTTTGGGGTATAAATATGCACTATAAACTATGATATTATGCAAAGTTACTGTCAGCGATTGGGTGCAGAGATGTAGCGGAGTCAGGCGCAGGACACGGGTTTAGAGCAACACAACGGAGTTTACTCAAAAAAATCAAGCAAAACAACGAATAGGAACATACATACACACACACTAGCACAATCAACAACCACTAAAGACACCAACAATCATGGATCATGAATGTATGCCAGAGGATTAAATAAGGAACACGATATGGGAATTGAAACCAGGTGTGATTAATACAGACAAAACTAAACTAAACTGAAACATGGATCGGTGGTGACTAGAAAGCCGGTGACGTGGACCCCAGAACACCACCCGAACAAGGAGAAGGGCCAACTTCGGAAGAAGTCGTGACAGTTACTGTTGATCATCTTGAACAATATTGATATTCTGTATAGAGGGAATGCTTTTTCCGTCACTATACTCTTTAAGCCCACCTGAAAAAAGTATTTGTAATCTATGTATAACAATGCAAGGTTCATTTAACAGTAAATAAGACACAATGCTTTTAAAAATGGAAACTGAATGCCAGAAATCTATTATCTTGTTGTAGTTCGCAGGTTATGCTGCTACTGTGTGACTGAGACATGCAGACATGACTGCTAGCATGAAAAACCCATCTTTTCAATTGGCCAGAAATAGTCAGGGCACTTAAAATATCTCAGGGTCACTTCACCACCATTTATTTGTTGCATCATCAAAATCTTGAGTATCAGATACAACATTATATCAATGATTTCATGTGAATGAATAAGACTTTTCACCCTTTACATCCTTTACAAATATGATTTCAAACAGAGGGTTCATGGCATGAAGGAGTATGTGTATTTATACTGTTCAATGTAGATGGAGATGGGAGAAGGAAAGACAGGAAAGAAAATGGAGAAGGGGGGAAAGAGACTCACACACTGATCCCAAACATGCACTGTGTGTGTGTGTGTGTGTGTGTGTGTGTGTGTGTGTGAGCTGACACGTTCAGGGTTCAGTGAACCTCCAGCGCCATGGTCACAACCACTCCCTCTGCACTGGCTGTTCCTATGGTAACAGGGTTTGGGGGAGAGAGCGGGACGGGATGGGGAGGGGCGGAGGAAAATAGGGAGGAGGATGTTAGACATTACAGAGTCACTTTGGTGTTGCTGGGATTTGGCCAATCCTGACTCTGTGGTTTAGACCTCCCTAATCTGAGGTTTGCAGGCCTGAACTAATAGCTGTGTATGTAGATTCAACCCCCCCCCCCCTCCCCTCCTGACACACACACATATTTAGGCTTTAAAACCCGAGCCGTCAAAAGTTTGAATGTGCTTAAAGCACCATTCATATAGAAATCATTCAGAGCAGTGGGACAGGAAGTAATGAGAGAGACTATGAAGCAGTTTGAAACCTATTGAGATGTACTCTTGGAGACCGGGAAGGGGTTTATGACAGTTCTATTAGGCTGGAACTGCTGTTTGAGTGAATATGTTTCTCAGGTGGGTGATTTCTCAAGGCTGTTCAGTCTGAAGTATACAGGCTGTGTGTGGGCGACAGCTATGAGCAATACTGAGGATATATTCAGCAACTTCTCTTCCTTAGACAGATAGACAGAGTGTACGTGATAATCAGTAGTCTGTCTGTGCATTCCCATAACGTTTCTCTCCTGCCTGTGTCTTTTCTTCCTGTACACACCAGTCGTGGGAGGTGATCTTCACTGCATTGCAATGTCTCAATAGACCAGAATGCACCACAGAATACCTTTCCATGTTCAACCGCGGCTCCTGAAATCTTGTTCCCATTATAGAAGATGCTTTATTGACTTGTTTTATTGTTGGATCAGTCCATTAAGGGCCTACTTATTAGCCTACATTTTCTGAGTCAAACTAAGCACACTAATTCAAGCATTCTAATACTTGTCAACAAAGGAGTTAGGTGGCATTTCCATAGCCCTTTCCATAGCCCGAGTAGTGTGGTCTACTCTAGGGCATATCGGCATGAGCTGTATAGGAGTTGTCAGCGTTTCTGACAGATCCTAGATTTCTAGGAGTAGAGCTTTGTGGTAGTAGGAGCAGTAGGAGTTTTATAGCTGTAGTAGTAGAAGTTTTATAGCTGTAGTAGGAGTTGTATAGCTGTAGTAGGAGTTTTATAGCTGTAGTAGTAGTAGGAGTTTTATAGCTGTAGTAGTAGTAGTAGGAGTTTTATAGCTGTAGTAGTAGGAGTTGTATAGCTGTAGTAGTAGGAGTTTTATAGCTGTAGTAGTAGTAGGAGTTTTATAGCTGTAGTAGTAGTAGGAATTTTATAGCTGTAGTAGTTGGAGTTTTGTAGCTGTAGCAGTAGGAGTTTTATAGCTGTAGCAGTAGGAGTTTTATAGCTGTAGCAGTAGGAGTTTTATAGCTGTAGCAGTAGGAGTTTTATAGCTGTAGCAGTAGGAGTTTTATAGCTGTAGTAGTAGTAGTAGGAGTTTTATAGCTGTAGTAGTAGTATTAGTAGTAGGAGTTTTATAACTGTAGTATTAGTAGTAGTAGTAGTAATTGTAGTAGTAGGAGTTTTATAGCTGTAGTAGTAGTAGGAGTTTTATAGCTGTAGTGGTAGGAGTTTTATAGCTGTAGTAGTAGTAGTAGTAGTAGTAGGAGTAGTAGGAGTTTTATAGCTGTAGTAGTAGGAGTTTTATAGCTGTAGTAGTAGTAGTAGTAGTAGTAGTAGTAGGAGTTTTATAGCTGTAGTAGTAGTAGGAGTTTTATAGCTGTAGTAGTAGGAGGAGGAGTTTTATAGCTGTAGTAGTAGGAGTTTTATAGCTGTAGTAGTAGGAGGAGGAGGAGGAGTTTTATAGCTGTAGTAGTAGTAGTAGTAGTAGTAGTAGGAGTTTTATAGCTGTAGTAGTAGTTGGAGTTTTATAGCAGTAGTAGTAGTAGGATGAGTTTTATAGCTGTAGTAGGAGGAGTTGTATAGCTGTAGTAGTAGTAGTAGTAGTAGTAGGAGGAGGAGGAGTTTTATAGCTGTAGTAGGAGGAGTTTTATAGCTGTAGTAGTAGTAGTAGTAGTAGGAGGAGGAGTTATATAGCTGCTGTAGTAGGAGTTTTATAGCTGTAGTAGTATGAGTTTTATAGCTGTAGTAGGAGGAGTAGGAGTTTTATAGCTGTAGTAGGAGGAGTTTTATAGCTGTAGTAGTAGTAGTATTAGTAGTAGTAGTAGTAGTAGTAGTAGTAGTAGGAGGAGGAGTTTTATAGTAGTAGGAGGAAGAGTTTTATAGCTGTAGTAGTAGGAGTTTTATAGCTGTAGTAGGAGGAGTTTTATAGCTGTAGTAGTAGTAGCAGTAGTAGTAGTAGTAGTAGTAGTAGTAGGAGGAGGAGGAGTTTTATAGCTGTAGTAGTAGGAGTTTTATAGCTGTAGCAGTAGTAGTAGTAGTAGGAGGAGGAGTTTTATAGCTGTAGTAGTAGTAGTAGTAGTAGTAGGAGTTTTATAGCTGTTGTAGTAGTAGTAGTAGTAGTAGTAGTAGTAGTAGTAGGAGGAGTTTTATAGCTGTAGTAGTAGTAGTAGTAGGAGGAGTTTTATAGCTGTAGTAGTAGGAGTTTTATAGCTGTAGTAGTAGTAGTAGTAGTAGGAGTTTTATAGCTGTAGTAGTAGTAGGAGGAGTTTTATAGCTGTAGTAGTAGTAATAGTAGTAGTTTTATAGCTGTAGTAGTAGGAGTTTTATAGCTGTAGTAGTAGGAGTTTTATAGCTGTAGTAGTAGGAGTTTTATAGCTGTAGTAGTAGGAGTTTTATAGCTGTAGTAATATGAGTTTTATAGCTGTAGTAGTAGTAGTTTTATAGCTGTAGCAGTAGCAGTAAGAGTTGTATAGCTGTATTAGTAGGAGTTTTATAGCTGTAGTAGTAGTAGTAGTAGTAGGAGTTTTATAGCTGTAGTAGTAGTAGGAGGAGTTTTATAGCTGTAGTAGTAGTAGTAGGAGTTTTATAGCTGTAGTTGTAGTAGTAGTAGTAGTAGGAGTTTTATAGCAGTAGTAGTAGTAGGAGGATGAGTTTTATAGCTGTAGTAGTAGTAGGAGGAGGAGGAGTTTTATAGCTGTAGTAGTAGGAGTTTTATAGCTGTAGTAGTAGTAGGAGGAGGAGGAGTTTTATAGCTGTAGTAGTAGGAGTTTTATAGCTGTAGTAGTAGGAGTTTTATAGCTGTAGTAGTAGTAGGAGTAGGATTTTTATAGCTGTAGTAGTAGTAGTAGGAGTTTTATAGCTGTAGTAGTAGGAGTTTTATAGCTGTAGTAGTAGGAGTTTTATAGCTGTAGTTGTAGTAGTAGTAGTAGTATGAGTTTTATAGCTGTAGTAGTAGGAGTTTTATAGCTGTAGTAGTAGGAGTTTTATAGCTGTAGTTGTAGTAGTAGTAGTAGTAGGAGTTTTATAGCTGTAGTAGTAGTAGTAGTAGTATGAGTTTTATAGCTGTAGTAGTAGTAGTAGGAGGAGGAGTTTTATAGCTGTAGTAGTAGGAGTTTTATAGATATAGTAGTAGGAGTTGTATAGCTGTGGTATTAGGAGTTGTATAGCTGTAGTAGTAGTAGGAGTAGGAGTTTTATAGCTGTAGTAGTAGTAGTAGGAGTTTTATAGCTGTAGTAGTAGGAGTTTTATAGCTGTAGTAGTAGGAGATTTATAGCTGTAGTAGTAGTAGGAGTTTTATAGCTGTAGGAGTTTTATAGCTGTAGTAGTAGTAATAGGAGTTTTATAGCTGTAGTAGTAGAAGTTTTATAGCTGTAGTAGTAGGAGTTGTATAGCTGTAGTAGTAGGAGTTTTATAGCTGTAGTAGTAGGAGGAGTTTTATAGCTGTAGTAGTGGGAGTTTTATTGCCGTAGTAGTAGTAGTATTAGTAGTAGTAGAAGTTTTATAGCTGTAGTAGTAGGAGTTTTATAGCTGTAGTAGTAGGAGTTTTATAGCTGTAGTTGTAGTAGTAGTAGTAGTAGGAGTTGTATAGCTGTAGTAGTAGTAGTAGTAGTAGGAGTTTTATAGCTGTGGTAGTAGGAGTTGTATAGCTGTAGTAGTAGTAGGAGTAGGATTTTTATCGCTGTAGTAGTAGTAGTAGGAGTTTTATAGCTGTAGTAGTAGGAGTTTTATAGCTGTAGTAGTAGTAGTAGTTTTATAGCTTTAGGAGTTTTATAGCTGTAGTAGTAGGAGTTTTATAGCTGTAGTAGTAGAAGTTTTATAGCTGTAGTAGTAGGAGTTGTATAGCTGTAGTAGTAGGAGTTTTATAGCTGTAGTAGTAGGAGGAGTTTTATAGCTGTAGTAGTGGGAGTTTTATTGCCGTAGTAGTAGGAGTTTTATAGCTGTAGTAGTAGTAATAGGAGTTTTATAGCTGTAGTAGTAGAAGTTTTATAGCTGTAGTAGTAGAAGTTTTATAGCTGTAGTAGTAGGAGTTGTATAGCTGTAGTAGTAAGAGTTTTATAGCTGTAGTAGTAGGAGGAGTTTTATAGCTGTAGTAGTAGGAGTTTTATTGCCGTAGTAGTAGGAGTTTTATAGCTGTAGTAGTAGGAGTTTTATTGCCGTAGTAGTAGTAGTAGTAGAAGTTTTATAGCTGTAGTAATAGGAGTTTTATAGCTGTAGTAGTAGGAGTTTTATAGCTGTAGTAGTAGGATGAGTTTTATTGCCGTAGTAGTAGTAGAAGTTTTATAGCTGTTGTAGTAGGAGTTTTATAGCTGTAGCAGTAGGAGTTTTATAGCTGTAGTAGTAGGATTTTTATAGCTGTAGCAGTAGGGGTTTTTATAGCTGTAGTTGTAGTAGTAGTAGTAGGAGTTTTATAGCTGTAGTAGTAGTAGGAGGAGTTTTATAGCTGTAGTTGTAGTAGTAGTAGTAGGAGTTTTATAGCTGTAGTAGTAGCAGTAGGAGTTTTATAGCTGTAGTAGTAGGATTTTTATTGCTGTAGTAGTAGGAGTTTTACAGCTGTAGTAGTAGGAGGAGGAGTTTTATAGCTGTAGTAGTAGGAGTTTTATTGCTGTAGTAGTAGGAGTTTTACAGCTGTAGTAGTAGGAGTTTTATAGCTGTAGTAGTAGTAATAGGAGTTTTATAGCTGTAGTAGTAGAAGTTTTATAGCTGTAGTAGTAGAAGTTTTATAGCTGTAGTAGTAGAAGTTTTATAGCTGTAGTAGTAGGAGTTTTATTGCCGTAGTAGTAGTAGTAGTAGTAGAAGTTTTATAGCTGTAGTAATAGGAGTTTTATAGCTGTAGTAGTAGGAGTTTTATAGCTGTAGTAGTAGGAGGAGTTTTATTGCCGTAGTAGTAGTAGTAGTAGTAGTAGTAGTAGTAGTAGAAGTTTTATAGCTGTAGTAGTAGGAGTTTTATAGCTGTAGCAGTAGGAGTTTTATAGCTGTAGTAGTAGGATTTTTATAGCTGTAGCAGTAGGAGTTTTATAGCTGTAGCAGTAGGAGTTTTATAGCTGTAGTAGTAGGATTTTTATAGCTGTAGCAGTAGGGGTTTTTATAGCTGTAGTTGTAGTAGTAGTAGTAGGAGTTTTATAGCTGTAGTAGTAGTAGTAGTAGTAGAAGTTTTATAGCTGTAGTAGTAGGAGTTTTATAGCTGTAGTAGTAGGATTTTTATAGCTGTAGCAGTAGGGGTTTTTATAGCTGTAGTTGTAGTAGTAGTAGTAGGAGTTTTATAGCTGTAGTAGTAGTAGGATGAGTTTTATAGCTGTAGTTGTGGTAGTAGTAGTAGTAGGAGTTTTATAGCTGTAGCTGTAGTAGTAGGAGTTTTATAGCTGTAGTAGTAGTAGGAGGAGTTTTATAGCTGTAGTAGTAGTAGTAGTAGTAGTAGTAGTAGGAGTTGTATAGCTGTAGCTGTAGTAGTAGGAGTTTTATAGCTGTAGTAGTAGTAGGAGTTTTATAGCTGTAGCAGTAGGAGTTTTATAGCTGTAGTAGTAGGAGTTTTATAGCTGTAGTAGTAGTAGGAGTTTTATAGCTGTAGCTGTAGTAGTAGGAGTTTTATAGCTGTAGTAGTAGTAGGAGTTTTATAGCTGTAGTAGTAGGAGGAGGAGTTTTATAGCTGTAGTTGTAGTAGTAGTAGTAGTAGGAGTTTTATAGCTGTAGCTGTAGTAGTAGGAGGAGGAGTTTTATAGCTGTAGTAGTAGGAGTTTTATAGCTGTAGTAGTAGTAGTAGGAGGAGGAGTTTTATAGCTGTAGTAGTAGTAGGAGGAGTTTTATAGCTGTAGTAGTAGGAGTTTTATAGCTGTAGTAGTAGGAGTTTTATAGCTGTAGTAGTAGGAGTTTTATAGCTGTAGTATTAGTAGTAGTAGGAGTTTTATAGCTGTAGTAGTAGGAGTTTTATAGCTGTAGTAGTAGGAGTTTTACAGCTGTAGTAGTAGGAGTTTTATAGCTGAGGTAGTAGGAGTTTTACAGCTGTAGTAGTAGGAGTTTTATAGCTGTAGTAGTAGTAGTAGGAGTTTTATAGCTGTAGTAGTAGGAGGAGTTTTATAGCTGTAGTAATAGGAGTTTTATAGCTGTAGTAGTAGGAGTTTTATAGCTGTAGCAGTAGGAGTTTTATAGCTGTAGCAGAAGGAGTTTTATAGCTGTAGCAGTAGGAGTTTTATAGCTGTAGCAGTTTTATATAGCTGTAGCAATAGGAGTTTTATAGCTGTAGCAGAAGGAGTTTTATAGCTGTAGCAGAAGGAGTTTTATAGCTGTAGCAGTAGGAGTTTTATAGCTGTAGCAGAAGGAGTTTTATAGCTATAGCAGTAGTATAAGTATTATTTTTTATTTCACCTTTATTTAACCAGGTAGGCTAGTTGAGAACAAGTTCTCATTTGCAACTGCGACCTGGTCAAGATAAAGCATAGCAATTGGACACATACAACAACACAGAGTTACACATGGAATTAACAAAACATACAGTCAATAATACAGTAGAACAAAAGAAAACAAAAAGTCTATATACAGTGAGGAGTTTTATAGCTGTAGCAGTAGGAGTTTATTAGCTGTAGCAGTAGGAGTTTTATAGCTGTAGCAGTAGGAGTTTATTAGCTGTAGCAGTAGGAGTTTATTAGCTGTAGCAGTAGGAGTTTATTAGCTGTAGCAGTAGGAGTTTTATAGCTGTAGCAGTAGGAGTTTATTAGCTGTAGCAGTAGGAGTTTATTAGCTGTAGCAGTAGGAGTTGTAGTCATCAGCATTTGGTCTGAGCTGACTTTGGTCCACAGCCCTTAGAGGGGAAATGCTGTTTCTCCCTGTTGTTGTCTACCAGATAAGTTCCCATGTGGGACAGTTACACCACCTCCAAGCATGTTCCGATGACTGGTCTCAGAGGGGCCATGGGAGAACTCCATTGATGTCGAGGAGAGGAACGGAGGTGTATGTGTTGGAGAGATGTTTGAGGGTGTGTGTCGGTCTGTGTGTACGTGTGTGTTCAAGTGGAAATGAAAACGGAGGGAAAGAACAGCAGGGTGTACCCGAACAACTTTCCCCAAATCTCATCCATCCCAAACCACAGTGGGGGGGGTGTGTGTGTGTGTGTGTCAGCGAATACGAGAGGCCATGCTGTGCTCAAAGCTGTGCTTACTGCTGGCCCCACTCACCTGCATCCATCTCTCACTCTGTCTCTTTCTCTCAGTATTGCCTGTTTCTCTCTCTCCCATGGGCGTCTGCCACTCTCCTCCCTGCATTGATGTGACTGAGACCCTCCTACTGTGTACAGGATTCACTAGGAATACCTAGGAACTAGAGCCTAGGTTTTTCCCAGTCAGGTCAGAAACTCCTCTCCCTGTATGTAATATAGTTGTGTAAGGTTATCGGTGGCCTTTCCTGCTGAAAAAAGAACTCCAGACAACACTATTATTGGTAAACACATCCTCACATAGAATGTTAGCTTTGTATATGCTACCTGCATCCAATAACATACTGATCTATATCCCTAATGGTGCAGATCTGAGGTGTGAATAGCATTCATGTTAGTCTCTCTCATCGATGCTTCACTGGTTCAGAGCCAGCTCAGCTATCTTTCTGCCACTGCTGGGAAAGTTGAACTTTCTCTCAGTGTTAAACCCATAGTGCAGTTGAGACGGAGGCACACACACACCGGATCACTCAGCTGCTCTACTTTATGGAGAGTGGGAAAGTCTCCTAATGTTCCCTGCCAAGGAATTCACACACACACACACGCACACACGCACACGCACACACACACACCTTGGCTAAGACTGTAGATCACCCTTCAGTCACGGCCCTGTGCTGCAAAGGAGACTGGAGTGATGGAAGCAATAGTTAAGCCATTACGGCAGACAATTGGCTCAAATTGAGAGGGGGGGCGGGGGGAAGGGGGGAGAGAAGGAGAGGCTATGGCAGGAGTTGATCCACTCAATGACTTAATCTGTGCCCCGGGACACACTCCTGCTGTTTCAGGTTCACTCACACACTGACTGCAATAACACCTTGTAAGCCAGGGCTGCAGGGGTGAAGGGGTGAAGGACTGCAGGGGTGAAGGGCTGCAGGGGTGAAGGGCTGCAGGGGTGAAGGACTGCAGGGGTGAAGGGCTGCAGGGGTGAAGGACTGCAGGGGTAAAGGGCTGCAGGGGTGAAGGGCTGCAGGGGTGAAGGGCTGCAGGGGTGAAGGGGAGAGAAGATAATTACTTTATACTGAACAGAGTCACTTTCTCACAGCCATCACAAACCCACAGAGACCAAAGACCTAAGGTTGAGGTCGGAAGTTTACATACACTTAGGTTGGAGTCATTAAAACTCATTTTTCAACCACTCCACAAATGTATTGTTAGCAAACTATAGTTTGGCAAGTCGGTTAGGACATCTACTTTGTGCATGACACAAGTCATTTTTCCAACAAGTGTTTACAGACAGATTATTTCACTGTATCTCAATTCCAGTGGGTCAGATGTTTACATACACTAAGTTGACTGTGCCTTTAAACAGCTTGGAAAATTTGAGTCAATTGGAGGTGTACCTGTGGATGTATTTCAGGGTCTACCTTCAAACCCAGTACCTCTTTGCTTGACATCATGGGAAAATCAAAAGAAATCAGCCAAGACCTCAGAAAATAAAAAAAATAGTTGACCTCCTCAAGTCTGGTTCATCGATTTGAGCAATACCCAAATGCCTGAAGGTACCACGTTCATCTGTACAAACAATAGTTTGCAAGTATAAACACCATGGGACCACGCAGCCGTCATATCGCTCCCTATAGATGAACGTACTTTGGTGCGAAAAGTGCAAGTCAATCCCAGAACAGAAAGGACCTTGTGAAGATGCTGGAGGAAACGGGTATGAAAGTATCTATATCCACAGTAAAACTAGTCCTAAATCGACAGCAAGAAAGAAGCCACTGCTCCAAAATCTCCATAAAAAAGCCAGACTACGTTTTGCAACTGCACATGGGGACAAAGATCGTACTTTTTGGAGAAATGTCCTCTGGTCTGATGAAACAAAAATAGAACTGTTTGGCCATTTGACTATCGTTATGTTTGGAGGAAAAAGTCGAAGAACACCATCCCAACTGTGAAGCATGGGGGTGGCAGCATCATGATGTGGGGGTGCTTTGTTGCAGGAGGGACTGGTGCACTTCACAAAATAGATGGCATCATGAGGCAGGAAAATTAAGTGGATATATTGAAGCAACATTTCAAGACATCAGTCAGGAAGTTAACCTCTCTGATCTCCCCATCCCGGATCCGGTATCAGGAATACAGACTCAAGCTCATTACCATAACGCAACGTTAACTATTCATGAAAATCGCAAATGAAATGAAATAAATATGCCATCTCTCAAGCTTAGCCTTTTGTAAACAACACTGTCATCTCAGATTTTCAAAATATGCTTCTCAACCATAGGAAAACAATAATTTGTGTAAAAGTAGCTAGCTAGCGTAGCATTTAGCGTTAGCATTAGCGTTAGCATCCAGCACGCAACATTTCAACAAAAACATAAAAGCCTTAAAATAAAATCATTTACCTTTGAAGAACTTCTGATGTTTTCAATGAGGATACTCTCAGTTAGATAGCAGATGCTCAGTTTTTCCAAAAAGATTCTTTGTGTATTAGAAATAGCTCCGTTTTATACATCACATTTGGCTACCAAAAAAAAACGAAAATTCAGTCCTCAAAACGCGAACTTTTTTCCAAATTAACTCCATAATATCGACTGAAAACATGGCAAACGTTGTTTAGAATCAATCCTCAAGGTGTTTTTCACATATCTCTTCATTGATATATCGTTCTTGGAAGCATGGTTTCTCCCCTCAATCAAATGGAAAAGTACAAGCAGCTGGCAATTGCGCACCGAATTCCACGCAGGACACCAGGCGGACACTTGGAAAATGTAGTCTCTTATGGTCAATCTTCCAATGATATGCCTACAAATACGTCACAATGCTGCTAACACCTTGGGGGAACGACAGAAAGTGTAGGCTCATTCCTTGCGCAATCACAGCCATATAAGGAGACAATGGAAAACAGAGCTTCAGAAATCTGCTCATTTCCTGGTTGACGCATCATCTTGGTTTCACCTGTAGAATGAGTTCTGGGGCACTTACAGACAATATCTTTGCAGATTCTGAAACTTCAGAGTGTTTTCTTTCAAAAACTGTCAAGAATATGCATAGTCGAGCATCTTTTCGTGACAAAATATCGCGCTTAAAACGGGAACGTTTTTTATCCAAAAATGAAATAGCGCCCCTAGAGATCAAAGAGGTTAAACCTTGGTCGCAAATGGGTCTTCCAAATGGACAATGACCCCAAGCATACCTCCAAAGTTGTGCGAAATGGCTTAAGGACAACAAAGTCAAGGTATTGGAGTGGCCACAAAGCCCTGACCTTAATCCTATAGAACATTTGTGGGCAGAACTGAAAAAGCGTGTGCGAGCAAGGAGGCCTACAAACCTGACTCAGTTACACCAGCTCTGTCAGGAGGAATGGGCCAAAATTCACCCAACTTATTGTGGGTAGCTTGTGGAAGGCTACCCAAAATGTTTGATCCAAGTTAAACAATTTAAAGGCAATGCTAGTAAATATTAATTGAGTATGTGTAAACTTCTGACCTACTGGGAATGTGATGAAAGAAATAAAAGCATAATTTAATCAATCATTCTACTATTATTCTGACATTTCACATTATTAAAATAGTGGTCATCCTAACTGACCTAAAATAGGGAATTTTTACTAGGATAAAATTTCAGGAATCAGTGAAAAACTGAGTTTAAATGTAGTTGGATTAGGTGTATGTAAACTTCCGACTTCAACTGTACACGGTCACGCAGTATGTATCTTATAACAGATCATGACGCTTTATGAGCATTCATAGAGCTGTATGACTGTGCATGGCTGTGTAATGTGGCATGTTGGCAGTAGGGGCTGTGATGGGCAGGGTGAATGGTTCAAAAGGGCATTGTGCCTTATCCTTATAGACTAATTCTCTCTCCCAGGCCTCAAACAACCACACAATGAGGAATTGTCTCTCTCTCTCTCTCTCTCTCTCTCTCTCTCTCTCTTTCACACACACACTAACAAGCCTTTTTACACAGAGTGTGTTAGTGGGTTGTTGTTGTGCTTCCAGCCTGGGGTGTTTTGGGATGGATATACTGCAGGTTTCATGGCTGTGCTGTGTCAGGGGAGCCGTTCATCTCCCGTTTTTAAATGTCTAACGTTCAAGCAACGCTCTGCTTTATGAGTGTGAACGTTGGCGTAACGCTTGGTGTTCATTGGGGCCGTAACTCCTGCCCGGTCCCCTCGGCGCTGTGGCTGGGATTTATCGTCCAGCTTACAGTGGAGGGATTGCCGCGGGGACCGTTGGTTTGCTCGTTCCCTCGTTCTCTGGCTTGGTCATTTATTTGACATGTCCTTTAAGTCCTTTAAAGAATTGGGCGTTTCTGCCGAACGCCTGGGCTCTTTCTGCAGGAGATGGATGGGCCGTGTTCAAAGGTCTGTATGTTCTCCATCCCTCCATCCCTCGTTCTCTTATTTTATTCCCCTCCTCCTTCCTCTTTTCTCTTTTTTGATTCCCTCCCTCTTTTCCTCCCTCTCTCCCCCTGAGCTTTATAGAGTGGTATTACGGCTGTCAGCTAGCCAAGCAAGGGATTTGGGCATGTTTTGTTTGTGCCTCTCAAGATAATGCTCTCTCCTTTCTCCTGTGGAGAATAACAACAGTGAAAGTAGAGTGATAAAAGCAGCACATCGACTTTAGCTTGTTTAGTTTGGGTTTGTACTGTGGTTCCATGGCACCGCAGGCTGAAGTGGAGACTGAGACTGTGTGTGTGTGCTGGTACGTTCTAGCCCTATTCATTCAGCTGGCCCTGGGATCAATGGCAACTGTGCTGATTGTTCGAGGCTGGCGGACGTTTTTAGAGAAATCGTTAAGATGTAAAACAAGCCATTGTGATCCCAGATTGTTCCCTCAGGGAGTCGTGTGTGTGTGTGTGTGTGTGTGTGTGTTTCTGTGCGCAGTCGCACACACCATTTCTCTTCTGAGGTGTTGATTTTCTCTTTTTAAAAAGCTTACCAAGTTCAAGTTTTTATTTGTCACACACAAGGCCAATTGAATGTGATTCGTGACAACATTGACTACAGAGCAGAGAGAAAGAAGCAGAAAAATGAAAGGTTACACAGACTTAGAAACATGAACTGACTTTACAGTGTATGGTGTGTGTGTGTGTGTGTGTTATGTTACCATGTCATGTAGTGTTTTGTAATACAGTCCAGTCCCAGACTAAATCCCTTCTACAGAGTGAGCCAGACCTGAATTAACACCACGCATTCCCTCTGCTCATCACCACACACACACACACACACACACACACACACACACACACACACACACTTGTTTTACTATCCTTGTTGGGATCAAACAATTGATTCCGATTCAAAATCCTTTTTTCCCTAACCTTAACCCCTAATTCTAATTCTAACCCTAATTTTAACCCTAAGCATAACCCTTTTTCATTGTGGGGACCCTCAAAGTGTCCCCACTTGTCCAAATTGTCCTTGTTTTAATATTCAGACCCACACATTCCCTGGTGTTGCTGTCCCCTTTTATCTTCTACTTTTAAAGTGGAGTGCTAGGCCTACTTGCTCAGAGGGAATCTGTTTTCTTGAAATCATGTTATGTGGATTCAAAATAATGTATGTACAGATCTCCCCTTCCTAGGGATTGTGCTGTTTATCAATTTGAGCTGAACAAAGAGGTATAATGGGTTAAAAATATGTTGCGTAAAGCTTACTTCGTTATTCAAGGTTTTAAATGTTTCACTGCGTCAGGGATAACGCACACAGACGTTTCAGCTTTACAGCATTCTTCATTGTGTAGGTCAGGGATAACACACACAGACGTTTCAGCTTTACAGCCTTCTTCATTGTGTAGGTCAGGGATAACGCACACAGACGTTTCAGCTTAACAGCATTCTTCATTGTGTAGGTCAGGGATAACGCACACAGACGTTTCAGCTTTACAGCATTCTTCATTGTGTAGGTCAGGGATAACGCACACAGACGTTTCAGCTTTACAGCCTTCTTCATTGTGTAGGTCAGGGATAACGCACACAGACGTTTCAGCTTTACAGCCTTCTTCATTGTGTAGGTCAGGGATAACGCACACAGACGTTTCAGCTTTACAGCCTTCTTCATTGTGTAGGTCAGGGATAACGCACACAGACGTTTCAGCTTTACAGCCTTCTTCATTGTGTAGGTCAGGGATAACGCACACAGACGTTTCAGCTTTACAGCCTTCTTCATTGTGTAGGTCAGGGATAACGCACACAGACGTTTCAGCTTTACAGCCTTCTTCATTGTGTAGGTCAGGGATAACGCACACAGACGTTTCAGCTTTACAGCCTTCTTCATTGTGTAGGTCAGGGATAACGCACACAGACGTTTCAGCTTTACAGCCTTCTTCATTGTGTAGGTCAGGGATAACGCACACAGACGTTTCAGCTTTACAGCCTTCTTCATTGTGTAGGTCAGGGATAACGCACACAGACGTTTCAGATTTACAGCCTTCTTCATTGTGTAGGTCAGAGATAACGCACACAGACGTTTCAGCTTTACAGCCTTCTTCATTGTGTAGGTCAGGGATAACGCACACAGACGTTTCAGCTTTACAGCCTTCTTCATTGTGTAGGTCAGGGATAACGCACACAGACGCTTCAGCTTTACAGCCTTCTTCATTGTGTAGGTCAGGGATAACGCACACAGACGTTTCAGCTTTACAGCCTTCTTCATTGTGTAGGTCAGGGATAACGCACACAGACGTTTCAGCTTTACAGCCTTCTTCATTGTGTAGGTCAGGGATAACGCACACAGACGTTTCAGCTTTACAGCCTTCTTCATTGTGTAGGTCAGGGATAACGCACACAGACGTTTCAGCTTTACAGCCTTCTTCATTGTGTAGGTCAGGGATAACGCACACAGACGTTTCAGCTTTACAGCCTTCTTCATTGTGTAGGTCAGGGATAACGCACACAGACGTTTCAGCTTTACAGCCTTCTTCATTGTGTAGATCAGGGATAACGCACACAGACGTTTCAGCTTTACAGCCTTCTTCATTGTGTAGGTCAGGGATAACACACACAGACGTTTCAGCTTTACAGCCTTCTTCATTGTGTAGATCAGGGATAACGCACACAGACGTTTCAGCTTTACAGCATTCTTCATTGTGTAGGTCAGGGATAACGCACACAGACGTTTCAGCTTTACAGCCTTCTTCATTGTGTAGGTCAGGGATAACGCACACAGACGTTTCAGCTTTACAGCCTTCTTCATTGTGTAGGTCAGGGATAACGCACACAGACGTTTCAGCTTTACAGCCTTCTTCATTGTGTAGATCAGGGATAACGCACACAGACGTTTCAGCTTTACAGCCTTCTTCATTGTGTAGGTCAAATGTTCTTTCATCCAAAACAGCATTTGTAATGATCAACAGTTGAGCAGCAGGTGCTTCTAATCAGGGTTGTACCTCATCTGCCAATCAGGGCCCCTCTGGTCTACTTGTATCCATATTAGTCACAAAGAGAGACACAAAGAGAGACAGAATTATAGGGGACGGGAGAGGGCGCGAAGAACAACTCACCAATCAATCGCCACAGGTGTCCGCTCCCCTAAATACGTCACATCAATTAATGTGACAGCCCACCGCGAAGGACATGAGGCACAGGCGTTCATAAATATGTGTGGCCAACCTCATAGACGATATGCAGAATCTGATATGGACCGTGTGTAACAATCTAAATGTGGCTTATAGGAAGGAGGTGGAATCTAATTCCTTGTTTAAACCGTGTGGAGATAGATCATTGGATGTATACAATCACATGGCTTCTCTTTGGAGTAATGTGTTGTCAAAGTCACCTACTCTACGTGATGGATGAGTCTTTTCCATCCCGACGCAATGCAATTTATTAATAGAAGGATTTTGTTCTATAAAGTGTCTCGCAACTGGTGAGGTGATATCTTGACGTCTAATTTGGATTTATGTTCTCCAAGACGTACTTTCAAGGTGCGGGATTATTATTATCAGGTTACAGGTTACACAGTGAACCCAGCCTTGAACCAGCTGCTACCCCAGTGGACCTCTCCTTCCCATCTTCCTGAGAATGTCTTCCATGTCAAGTCAGATGTGATCTGTTGTGTAACCTAGCGCCCCCTGTCGTCTCTTTTCAGTAACGGCACGGCCGGGAAGATGAACGGTGCGCTGGAGCATTCGGACCAGCCCGACCCAGACGCCATCAAGATGTTCGTGGGCCAGATCCCTCGCTCCTGGTCAGAGAAGGAGCTGAAGGAGCTGTTTGAGCCCTACGGCGCCGTCTATCAGATCAACATCCTCCGAGACCGCAGCCAGAACCCTCCACAGAGCAAAGGTATGGCAGAGAGACAGTCATACACACACACACACACACACACACACACACACACAAAAGCCAGAACGCTCAGCCGAACAAAGTTAAGATGAAGAATCACTCACTCAGAGCTAAGGTAATCCTACAGAGCAAAAGTAAGGAATAAACACAAAGGCATACTGTACAGTACACATGGATACATTCTAGAGGTCGACCGATTATGATTTTTCTACACCGATGCCGATTATTGGAGGACCAAAAAAGCCGATACCGATTAAAACGGCCGATTTAAAAAAAAAAAAATGTTTATTTGTAATAATGACAATTACAACAATACTGAATTAACACTTATTTTAACTTAATATAATACATCAATAAAATCAATTTAGCCTCAAATAAATAATGAAACATGTTCAATTTGGTTTAAATAATGCAAAAACAAAGTGTTGGAGAAGAAATTAAAAGTGCAATATGTGCTATGTAAGAAAGCTAACGTTTAAGTTCCTTGTTCAGAACATGAGAACATATGAAAGTTGGTGGTTCCTTTTAACATGAGACTTCAATATTCCAAGGTAAGAGGTTTTAGGTTATAGTTATTATAGGAATTATAGGACTATTTCCCTCTATACCATTTGTATTTCATATACCTTTGACTATTGGATGTTCTTATAGGCACTTTAGTATTGCCAGTGTAACAGTATAGCTTCCGTCCCCCTCCTTGCCCTGGGCTGAAACCAGGTAGGGGCAAATCTAAAAGCGAGTGACATTTGAAACAGTATTAGCGCACACCCAGCTAACTAGTTAGCCATTTCACATTGGTTAAACCAGCCATTAGGCTGATAGGCTTGAAGTCATAAACAGTGCTGTGCTTGCGAAGAGCTGCTGGCAAAACGCATGAAAGTGCTGTTTGAATGAATGATTACGGGCCTGCTGCTGCTCAGTCAGACTGCTCTATCAAATCAGACTTAGTTATAACATAATAACACACAGAAATACGAGCCTTGGGTCATTAATATGATCGAATCCGGAAACTATCATTTCGAAAACAAAACGTTTATTCTTTCAGTGAAATACGGAACCGTTCGGTATTTTATCTAACGGGTGGCAACCCTAAGTCTAAATATTCTTGTTACATTGTACAACCTTCAATGTATGTCATAATTACGTAAAATTCTGGCAAATTAGTTCGCAATGAGCCAGGCAGCCCAAACTGTTGCATATACCCTGACTCTGCGTGCAATGAACGCAAGAGAAATGACACAATTTGACCTGGTTAATATTGCCTGCTAACCTGGATTAGTAGTTATAACTAGTGATTATGATTGATTGTTTTTTATAAGATAAGTTTAATGCTAGCTAGCAATTTACCTGGGCTTCTACTACATTTGCGTAACAGGCAGGCTACTCGTGGAGTGCAATGGTTAGAGCGTTGGACTAGTTAACTGTGCGGTTGCAAGATTGGAACCCCTGAGCTGACAAGGTGAAAATCTGTCGTTCTGCCCCTGAACATTGCAGTTAACCCACAGTTCCTAGGCAGTCATTGAAAATAAGAATGTGTTCTTAACTGATTTGCCTAGTTAAAGAAAAGGTATAAAAATAATAATAATAATAAATGGAAATCCGTGCCCAAAAATACCGATTTCCAATTGTTATGAAAACTTGAAATCGGCCCTAATTAATTGGCCATTCCGATTAATCGGTCGACCTCTAATACATTCCATCAATGCCAGCCTGATATTTCTCTGAAATGTTCATCTCATCTGCCTTTTCGGAGAGAAAACAAAAGAGGCAGCATCTCAGCATCTCTCTGTTCGCTCTCTGTTTTCCCTCACCTCCCCATCCCCACAGCATCTCTCTGTTCGCTATCTGTTTTCCCTCACCTCCCCATCCCCACAGCATCTCTCTGTTCGCTCTCTGTTTTCCCTCACCTCCCCATCCCCACAGCATCTCTCTGTTCGCTCTCTGTTTTCCCTCACCTCCCCATCCCCACAGCATCTCTCTGTTCGCTCTCTGTTTTCCCTCACCTCCCCATCCCCACAGCATCTCTCTGTTCGCTCTCTGTTTTCCCTCACCTCCCCATCCCCACAGCATCTCTCTGTTCGCTCTCTGTTTTCCCTCACCTCCCCATCCCCACAGCATCTCTCTGTTCGCTCTCTGTTTTCCCTCACCTCCCCATCCCCACAGCATCTCCCCACAGCATCTGTTCGCTCTCTGTTTTCCCTCACCTCCCCATCCCCACAGCATCTCTCTGTTCACTCTCTGTTTTCCCTCACCTCCCCATCCCCACAGCATCTCTCTGTTCACTCTCTGTTTTCCCTCACCTCCCCATCCCCACAGCATCTCTCTGTTCGCTCTCTGTTTTCCCTCATCTCTCTCTCCATCCCTCTCTCTCTTTCTGAGTCATAAGCTTCCACAAGCCTTGACACAGCAATTCAGCAGTCTGCCAAGGGGAGACAGTGACATACCTAAATCAAATCATTCGGCCTCAACTCACTGTCATGCGCTCTGTGTTTGAGTCTGAGTGTGTTCATGCTTATGTGTCTCTCTCGCTCTCTCTTTCTCCTCCTCTGTCTGTGTCCCTAACCTCTGGATGACTTCTCTTCCTCGTTGTGAGACCAAAACATTGCTCTCGTCAGCCTCTCCTCTCTTCCTCCATTTTGTCTTTCTCTGTCGCTAAGCCCTTGAGTCGTTCTGATTTCTCTGGTTGATGAGTCAAAGTGTGGGAGAGTGTCACTCATAGACACTTTACTTTAAGTAGGGAAAACAGCCTCTCCTCTCTTCCTTGAGACTGTAAACACTCAACAATCTCTCCATCTCTCGCTCTCTCTCTTTCTCTGGCCTGTAAAATGGAGGATTGGATTGAACAGGAAATTGACTGTTTGATAGAGCTCTGTCTAGGCTTGTATATTCCCAGGCTTTAGGCGCTGTTGTTTTCTCGTCATTGCGTAAGAACTCTCTAGCGCGACATGGCCTTGTCAGAGCCCTCACACACAGTGGAGCCGCAATGGCCCCTCTCGGCTCCACAGTTGCACTGGAGCCAATTCTCATTTCATTGGTGTCAAGGAAAATGTGCCCCTTTCCCCCCGGTCTGTTTAGCTTAAATGAATGACCATATTTTCAGAGTGGTCTCAGTTAGATGGTTGAGGGAGTGTGCTCCGTCGCCCTTGGCGATCCAGAGGCCGGATCAACAGCTCTCCTTCTCTCTTGACTATTACTAGAGTAATTTGGATTTGTGAAGTGGAGTTTTATTTTATTTTCTCTCTCTCTCTCTCTCTCTCTCTCTCTCTCTCTCTCTCTCTCTCTCTCTCTCTCTCTCTCTCTCTCTCTCTCTCTCTCTCTCTCTCTCTCTCTCTCTCTCTCTCTCTCTCTCTCTCTCTCTCTCTCTCTCTCTCTCTCTCTCTCTCTCTCTCTCTCTCTCTCTCTCTCTCTCTCTCTCTCTCTCTCTCTCTCTCTCTCTCTCTCTCTCTCTCTCTCTCTCTCTCTCTCTCTCTCTCTCTCTCTCTCTCTCTCTCTCTCTCTCTCTCTCTCCATTCTTCTCTAATCCATTGATGGTAGATACACATTTCCAGTTGATAGACATATTCCTCCATACACATACTGTTACTGATGCTTATAGAAAATGTTTTCCTCCATTTTTCATGTAAAAGATGGCACAATGAATACATTTAACACCAGTGAGTTTGTAGACAGTGTTTCCCGTCTGAGTGGTCTGGTTGTCTTTCGATGGTTATTCTGCAGGAAGGGCAGCTGCTAGGTGAGTTGAGTCTGGACTGGACGATCTGATGGATGCTGTGTGTGTCTGTGTGAACGCTGGCCAGTGCAGTATGGACAGTTTAGTTTGGCTGCTGTTGCTTTAATGTGTTAAGAGTCAATAAACAGATGAGTGGAGAGATCGAGAGAGAATTTGATTTAGCACTGAGAGAGGGGGATGAGAGGGGGATGAGAGAGGGAGGAGAGAGGGCCAGAGGGGTAAACAAAGACAGTCCTCCTCTCTCAACAACAGTTTGCATCCCAGGTTTGTTTGCATCTGTTGTCTAGCCGGGTGCGTACAGCACAGTTGTGAGTGTGTGTGTTGACAGGGGACATACTATGTCATTAATCTTAATGATCGCGCCTGTCCTCATGGAGGACACACAAAATGAGTGTAATGTCTTCATTAGCAAGTTGTATATACTGCACAATTCTCTGGACATGGTGTCTGAAAGAACGACACCTCATATCAGCAACACACACGCTGAAATATAATAATAGCTCATAGTATCTGATTCTCCATCACCACTCTCCATGTACATCCACTCTGGGGTTTCCCACTGTAGTATCCAGGGGCATCCAGCTCTCCAATGGCACACATTCACCTTTACAATTCTAATTCAACCGCATTCTCCCTCAACGCCGAGGTAACGCTCAACAAACGCTTTGCCTCCCAACACAATTATCTCCTCTAATGGATTCAGTAGAGACCGGGCCGACCGGAGTCAGAACACTGATTTATTTCATTCTTTCCTAAAGCAGCACAGCCAATTAGATTGCTATAACAAGACATTCGCTGTGTTAGCGGTCTACCCAAGTCCAATTAGTGAGCGACTGCAGGTGGATTTTATAATGGCTGGGGGGGGGGGTGATGTGTGTATTAGCATGTGCAGTGTTGGAAGCCTACTCTGTGTGCGTTTGGGGTTAGCCAGGGAACAGCGTTTTTGAGGATTTAATTTGGAGCCGTTTCTCCACAGTTAGTTGTGGTAGATTTGTAAAGTGCTTTGTGTCCTAATCTGGTCTGAAGGTACAGTGGACATAAGGAGAAATTGCCAGTCAAAGATCCAATCTTCTCAACACAGGCCACTATGGCTGAATGTACCTCCCAACCCCCGTCTCTCACTCTCTTCAACACAGGCCAATATGGCTGAATGTACCTCCCAACCCCCGTCTCTCACTCTCTTCAACACAGGCCACTATGGCTGAATGTACCTCCCAACCCCCGTCTCTCACTCTCTTCAACACAGGCCACTATGGCTGAATGTACCTGCCAACCCCCGTCTCTATCAATCCACTCCTCTCCTGCTTTATTGAGTATGATCTATTTCTCTCTCACACACACACACACACACACACACACACACACACACAGTGTATAGTGTTCTCCCGTGTAGCCACTCTAACCAGAGGGTGGTGTGGTCAGTAATTGCAGCAGCAGAGTTAATTAACGTGGGTCAGAGGCTGGGGGTGAAGGGGTTCTTCCTGGGTGCTGGGGCCCAGTGAAGAGTGCATGGACCTGGTATAGAGTGCCCTCTAACTCCCCTCCCTCACATTCATCTCCTCCATCTAGCTCTGCACGACCAGATTAGTGCTGTTCATTCCTCTCCATCTCTATTGTCTCCTCTATCCCCTCCCTGTTAATAAACCATGCTAACATTCTGTTCCTCGTTTGTGGCACTCAATCTGCAATCTGACAAAATCTTTCTGCTCTTTTTCACCCCCCCCCTCCCTCTATCCCGAACCTCCCTCCCTCCCTCCATGCCAGTCCTCTCTTCTCTTACCCCTCTCCTTCCATCCATGCCTCTTCACCCCCTCCTCCCTCATATCTGTTATTTTTCCTCTCCCCTCCTCTCTCTCTGTCTACTATGATGGTGTAGACCTGTGGTTGTGGATGTAGGTTATTGACAGTATGAGAAGGGCACAGGTTTTTTGTGCAGTCAAAAGGCTCCTTCAGTAGATATAAAGCATTTATGAACACCGTCTCTCTCCTAATCTCTATTCCTCTCACTGGCTGCTCTCTACTCCCCCCTCCCCTCTCTGCATTTTGCGCATGTGTGTGTGTGTATATTTTCTTTCACCTCTGTGTGTTTGGTGTATGCGTGTGTATGTCTAGTGTAGTGTGTGTGGTGTATTCTATACCTTGTTGGCCTTCATATAAATGTTGAGAGAGAGGCTATTCACAGTACACTCTGTGTTGTAGTACTCCAGACTGGTCTCCAGACCAGATATTGAGTGTCTCGGTCTTGGATACATTTGTACTCTGTCTGGAATCTGTCTCCGACAGAAAGGACTAGTAATTTTTTCAGAGTCAGCACATGAAACCACTTCACCAGGCCAAATATATACACTCCTTTCTGGAAACATTAAGACAGTCTTTATATCTATTATAGACATGTTTCTACAGTGGTGAACCTATAGGTCTTCAGTGTGTGACAGGGTAGTACAGTGGGGAACCTATAGGTCGTCAGTGTGTGACAGTGGTGAACCTATAGGTCTTCAGTGTGTGACAGTGGTGAACCTATAGGTCTTCAGTGTGTGACAGGGTAGTACAGTGGGGAACCTATAGACCTTCAGTGTGTGACAGGTTAGTACAGTGGTGAACCTATAGGTCTTCAGTGTGTGACAGTGGTGAACCTATAGGTCTTCAGTGTGTGACAGTGGTGACCCTATAGGTCTTCAGTGTGTGACAGGTTAGTACAGTGGTGAACCTATAGGTCTTCAGTGTGTGACAGTGGTGAACCTATAGGTCTTCAGTGCGCGACAGGTTAGAACAGTGGTGAACCTATAGGTCTTCAGTATGTGACAGTGGTGAACCTATAGGTCTTCAGTGTGTGACAGGTTAGTACAGTGGTGAACCTATAGGTCTTCAGTGTGACAGGTTAGTACAGTGGTGAACCTAAAGGTCTTCAGTATGTGACAGGTTAGTACAGTGGTGAACCTATAGGTCTTCAGTGTGTGACAGGTTAGTACAGTGGTGAACCTATAGGTCTTCAGTGTGTGACAGTGGTGAACCTATAGGTCTTCAGTGTGTGACAGTGGTGAACCTATAGGTCTTCAGTGTGTGACAGTGGTGAACCTATAGGTCTTCAGTGTGTGACAGTGGTGAACCTATAGGTCTTCAGTGTGTGACAGTGGTGAACCTATAGATCTTCAGTGTGTGACAGTGGTGAACCTATAGGTCTTCAGTGTGTGACAGGTTAGTACAGTGGTGAACCTATAGGTCTTCAGTGTGTGACAGGTTAGTACAGTGGTGAACCTATAGGTCTTCAGTGTGTGACAGCTTAGTACAGTGGTGAACCTATAGGTCTTCAGTGTGTGACAGGTTAGTACAGTGGTGAACCTATAGATCTTCAGTATGTGACAGGTTAGTACAGTGGTGAACCTATAGGTCTTCAGTGTGTGACAGTGGTGAACCTATAGGTCTTCAGTATGTGACAGGTTAGTACAGTGGTGAACCTATAGGTCTTCAGTATGTGACAGTGGTGAACCTATAGGTCTTCAGTGTGTGACAGGTTAGTACAGTGGTGAACCTATAGGTCTTCAGTATGTGACAGGTTAGTACAGTGGTGAACCTATAGGTCGTCAGTGTGTGACAGTGGTGAACCTATAGGTCTTCAGTATGTGACAGGTTAGTACAGTGGTGAACCTATAGACCTTCAGTGTGTGACAGGTTAGTACAGTGGTGAACCTATAGATCTTCAGTGTGTGACAGGTTAGTACAGTGGTGAACCTATAGGTCTTCAGTGTGACAGGTTAGTACAGTGGTGAACCTATAGGTCTTCAGTATGTGACAGTGGTGAACCTATAGGTCTTCAGTATGTGACAGGTTAGTACAGTGGTGAACCTATAGGTCTTCAGTATGTGACAGGTTAGTACAGTGGTGAACCTATAGGTCTTCAGTGTGTGACAGGTTAGTACAGTGGTGAACCTATAGGTCTTCAAGGTGTGACACGTTAGTACAGTGGTGAACCTATAGGTCGTCAGTGTGTGACAGTGGTGAACCTATAGATCTTCAGTGTGTGACAGTGGTGAACCTATAGGTCTTCAGTGTGTGACAGGTTAGTACAGTGGTGAACCTATAGGTCTTCAGTGTGTGACAGGTTAGTACAGTGGTGAACCTATAGGTCTTCAGTGTGTGACAGGTTAGTACAGTGGGGAACCTATAGGTCTTCAGTATGTGACAGGTTAGTACAGTGGTGAACCTATAGGTCTTCAGTATGTGACAGGTTAGTACAGTGGTGAACCTATAGGTCTTCAGGGTGTGACAGGTTAGTACAGTGGTGAACCTATAGGTCTTCAGTATGTGACAGGTTAGTACAGTGGTGAACCTATAGGTCGTCAGTGTGTGACAGTGGTGAACCTATAGGTCTTCAGTGTGTGACAGGTTAGTACAGTGGTGAACCTATAGGTCTTCAGTGTGTGACAGGTTAGTACAGTGGTGAACCTATAGGTCTTCAGTGTGTGACAGGTTAGTACAGTGTTGAACCTATAGGTCTTCAGTATGTGACAGTGGTGAACCTATAGGTCTTCAGTATGTGACAGGTTAGTACAGTGGTGAACCTATAGGTCTTCAGTATGTGACAGGTTAGTACAGTGGTGAACCTATAGGTCTTCAGTGTGTGACAGGTTAGTACAGTGGTGAACCTATAGGTCTTCAAGGTGTGACACGTTAGTACAGTGGTGAACCTATAGGTCGTCAGTGTGTGACAGTGGTGAACCTATAGATCTTCAGTGTGTGACAGTGGTGAACCTATAGGTCTTCAGTGTGTGACAGGTTAGTACAGTGGTGAACCTATAGGTCTTCAGTGTGTGACAGGTTAGTACAGTGGTGAACCTATAGGTCTTCAGTGTGTGACAGGTTAGTACAGTGGGGAACCTATAGGTCTTCAGTATGTGACAGGTTAGTACAGTGGTGAACCTATAGGTCTTCAGTATGTGACAGGTTAGTACAGTGGTGAACCTATAGGTCTTCAGGGTGTGACAGGTTAGTACAGTGGTGAACCTATAGGTCTTCAGTATGTGACAGGTTAGTACAGTGGTGAACCTATAGGTCGTCAGTGTGTGACAGTGGTGAACCTATAGGTCTTCAGTGTGTGACAGGTTAGTACAGTGGTGAACCTATAGGTCTTCAGTGTGTGACAGGTTAGTACAGTGGTGAACCTATAGGTCTTCAGTGTGTGACAGGTTAGTACAGTGTTGAACCTATAGGTCTTCAGTATGTGACAGTGGTGAACCTATAGGTCTTCAGTATGTGACATGTTAGTACAGTGGTGAACCTATAGGTCTTCAGTATGTGACAGGTTAGTACAGTGGTGAACCTATAGATCTTCAGTGTGTGACAGGTTAGTACAGTGGTGAACCTATAGGTCTTCAGTGTGTGACAGGTTAGTACAGTGGTGAACCTATAGGTCTTCAGTGTGTGACAGGTTAGTACAGTGGTGAACCTATAGGTCTTCAGTGTGTGACAGGTTAGTACAGTGGTGAACCTATAGGTCTTCAGTATGTGACAGTGGTGAACCTATAGGTCTTCAGTATGTGACATGTTAGTACAGTGGTGAACCTATAGGTCTTCAGTATGTGACAGGTTAGTACAGTGGTGAACCTATAGGTCTTCAGTGTGTGACAGTGGTGAACCTATAGGTCTTCAGTATGTGACAGGTTAGTACAGTGGTGAACCTATAGACCTTCAGTGTGTGACAGGTTAGTACAGTGGTGAACCTATAGATCTTCAGTGTGTGACAGGTTAGTACAGTGGTGAACCTATAGGTCTTCAGTGTGTGACAGGTTAGTACAGTGGTGAACCTATAGGTCTTCAGTATGTGACAGGTTAGTACAGTGGTGAACCTATAGGTCTTCAGTGTGTGACAGTGGTGAACCTATAGGTCTTCAGTGTGTGACAGGTTAGTACAGTAGTGAACCTATAGGTCTTCAGTATGTGACAGGTTAGTACAGTGGTGAACCTATAGGTCTTCAGTGTGTGACAGGTTAGTACAGTGGTGAACCTATAGGTCGTCAGTGTGTGACAGTGGTGAACCTATAGGTCTTCAGTATGTGACAGGTTAGTACAGTGGTGAACCTATAGGTCTTCAGTGTGTGACAGTGGTGAACCTATAGGTCTTCAGTGTGTGACAGTGGTGAACCTATAGGTCTTTAGTGTGACAGGTTAGTACAGTGGTGAACCTATAGGTCTTCAGTATGTGACAGGTTAGTACAGTGGTGAACCTATAGGTCTTCAGTGTGTGATAGGTTAGTACAGTGGGGAGCCAGGCCCTGACAGGCCCACCCAATCAGATTGATGTAGTTTAAGCATTGTTGTGGACTTAGAAAATCACATTTTAGTATATTTTTCTATTTAAACATGTTTTGATTTTGAGAGTTAAAATCTGTAGGAACAGAGGGAAAAGGGATGCCTTTCCTTTGCTGGTGTGACTAGGGTGGGCATTCTATGTTCATTTTCTATGTTTTGTATTTCTTTGTTGTTTGGCCGGGTGTGGTTCTAAATCAGAGGCAGCTGTCTATCGTTGTCTCTGATTGAGAACCATACTTAGGTAGCTTTTTCCCCACATGGTTGTTTTGGGGTAGTTGTTTTCTGTTTTGTGTCTTTCTGCACCTGACAGGACTGTTTTGGTTTTCGTTCATTCTCTTTGTTATTTTTGTTAATCAGTGTTCAGTTCAAATAATAAAGATGAACACGTACCACGCTGCACCTTGGTCCTCCACTCCTTCCAACAGCCGTTACAGCTGGGCTGGCCGTTTGAGAACTATTTGGCAAAATGTTAGTTTTCCCACTTCTCCAGAAACCACTACACCACTGCATAGGGCCGATGGAATGACAGCAGTCAAACACAGCAATGTTAAAGGATAAGCAGTCCATAAACCAGTAGGTCCAATTCATAAAAATACAAAAAACAAAACATTAAGCATTTCCCCCATTGACTATTACTTCCCAATGCAAAAAAACATTTCACGTTTAGCACACCAAGTAACCAGGGACCTAGTGTAAAGAGGAACTGACAGAGTTGTAACTACTTTGCAGATATGAAACGAGCAGAAAATCATATCAGTCAAAAATATCAAATTCCCAGTTTATGCTACAAAACCCTCTTTATGAGAGGTTTTAAAAATAGGTATATTGGAATCAAAATTCCATGACATAGAGTAAGGCATTGTTGGCAGAATAGATGGAGGCAGTTCAATGCATGATTAATATAATCCACCAATACATTTCTTGTTAGTCCAAAAAATATTGCTGTCAGGTTGTAAATCACAGCTGGCCTGGTACGTTTTTTGCTGCCTACGCCCAAGTTTTTGATTTGTTAAAAAAGTTTGAAATATCCAATAAATGTCGTTCCACTTCATGATTGTGTCCCACTTGTTGTTGATTCTTCATAAAAAAATACAGTTTTATATCTTTATGTTTGAAGCCTGAAATGTGGCAAAAGGTCGCAAAGTTCAAGGGGGCCGAATACTTTCGCAAGGCACTGTATCTTGCATTTGCAAATTCCCTCTGGCTATCTGGGCTCCCAAGTGGGCCAGTGGTCTAAGACACTGCATCTCCGTGCTAGAGGCATCAATACAGACAACCTGGTTCGAAACCAGACTGTATCACAACTGGCTGTGATTGGTAGTCCCGTAGGGTGGCGCACAATTGGCCCAGTGTCGTCCGAGTCTGGCTGGTGTAGGCCGTCATTGTAAATAAGAATTTGTTCTTAACTGACTTGCTTAGAGGATAAATAAAAACATCTACTCTGATTTCAGAGCCTTCTCATCTGAGTGTGCCATAGTGCAGAACAACTGATGAATTTACGAATGGCCAACACTCGCTGAATATGACCGTGTAAGCAAAAGTAGGGAAAAAGTCATAGCTAGTCAAGGTGAGTAAAATGGTCAGAGTGAGTTGTTGTCTCATTTGTGTCTGGAAGTAGAAAACTAGGTAACTTTAGCCAGTTAGCTTGGGTGCTTGATTGGGACAAGCATGCCTTCTGTAGGCAAGCTGCAGAAGAACGTGGAGGCTACAATTCCCCATCGTTTATCAGTGCAATTTTGACGGCCAACTAGCTGAAAGGGTTTGAGAGGGTTTATCTAATATTCCTTCGTTAGATTTTAGGATTTCTTGCTCTGGCTAGTATTAGTTGTTGATGTGCGTAACTGGGGGAGAGAGAGCCTACCGTTTCATAGTTGTTTGCTCAATAGGACTGTAAAGTCCCCAAATGTAACAGGACTCCTGTGGTATTTACATATTTGCAGAAATCCATTCAGGTGTATTTTGTGGCATTTGGTGAATGCGTTCTAATGATCTAAAGTCACGCTGTTGCTACTGACTGTAAACACACAGTCCAGTTCAGTGTGAATGATGGAAGGTCCTACTGCCTGTAAACACACAGTCCAGTTCAGTGTGAATGATGGAAGGTCCTACTGACTGTAAACACACAGTCCAGTTCAGTGTGAATGATGGAAGGTCCTACTGCCTGTAAACACACAGTCTAGTTCATAGTGAATGATGACAGGTCCTACTGACTGTAAACACACAGTCCAGTTCAGTGTGAATGATGGAAGGTCCTGCTGCCTGTAAACACACAGTCTAGTTCATAGTGAATGATGACAGGTCCTACTGCCTGTAAACACACAGTCCAGTTCAGTGTGAATGATGGAAGGTCCTACTGACTGTAAACACACAGTCCAGTTCAGTGTGAATGATGGAAGGCCCTACTGGCTGTAAACACTGTGTGACAAATGTCTTGTTTGTATAAAGGCCTACTGTAGCTCTGATTGGCTATAGTGCACCGGCCTGTGTTGACTCCGGTCCTGGACAAGACAGATGTTTTTATGTGGTTTTATTTACTACAGAGTCTATTAATTGTCCAAACTCACGGTCACTTTCCCACTCTATATTACTATAGACTTTTCACAAATGCCTTACTGTCCGTAATAACCAAACATTCTAAGAATCTATGAATATGACCATATCTAAGTGGTCACTTGTCAGAACATGTTTTAAAAAGTGTCATTCTTCCTGGGGGTGTATATGAACAGATTTTAATAAGATTTCATGTTGCTAAAATGCTGTCGGTTCCACTTTAAATGCAACAATGTTTCACACACCCAAGTTATTTTCAAAGAGATGGCTAACACCACAAACGCACTTTAATAAAAAAATACAGTTCCACTCACCAGATGATGCTCATTATTCTTGGAAAGAGAGAATACTAACACATTCGCAACAACATCCTCTTTGTTAACACCTGCTGGCCTTCAAGAAGGCAGAAGTTTTTGTAAAAATGGTCCCACCCATTAAGTCAACATGTGATTGGTTGATTCCACTGTCACTCCACACAAATTTCGCCCTAATACAGTTGAATGGCATATGCCTTTATCTAGCATCTGATGGCATAGCCAATGGCTGACTTAGCTAGCTAGATGTATCTCCCCAGAGACAGCAAAGAAAAATCCTAATTGGTGTTAACCCTCAGTGTTAACCCTTCCATTACCAACAAAAATTGACGAGATTAAATCATTGTTATTATAATCATTATTTTATAAATCCTTATCCCTTCTTTGAAGGCCCATTGTTCCCCACTATATTTGGGTTAGTACTAATTTGTAGAATGGCTCTATTTTCCTCAGCATGCATTTCTTCACTTTTTTGAATGTCTAAAGAATATATATTGTTCTGAAATATGAACACAGAAATACTGGACATTTTGAAATCTTATTATGGTGGTGATTTGACAAAATTACAATCATGGTCTTTAATTTGACTCGCATTTTTCTGGTCTCGGTCTTGACTCTGTCTCAGACCCCTCATCACCCTCCCGGTCTCGGTCTTGACTCTGTCTCAGACCCCTCGTCACCCTCCCGGTCTCGGTCTTGACTCAGTCTCGCCCCTCCTCCGGTCTCGGTCTCAAATCGGTCTGGCTTTAGGTGGTCTCGAACACAGCATTGAGTACACTACTGCTGGTTTTGTGCATGTATTTTGCATGAGCCCAATTCTGATCTTTTTTTTTTTTTTTACTAATTGTTCTTTTGACCAATCACATACGCACCGAAAAAGACCTGATGTGAAAAAGATCTGATGTGAAGAGACCTGCTGTGATTGGTCAAAAGACCAATTAGTGGAAAAAATGGTCTGCTTGTCTAAACACAGCCTTAGTGTGTGAGAACAATGCTCTGCTCTTTGATCCTCTTCCTGACAGCACACCAACAGGGACAGTCAACCACACGCCGCATCGCTAGCCCTCACAGGCCCTACGCTATGAGAATCACAATACACACCACTACTGCTACACTTACCATCCCATACACAGGCCCTACCCTATGGGGATCACAATACACACCACTACTGCTACACTTACCATCCCATACACAGGCCCTACACTATGGGGATCACAATAGGCCTACGCTAGGCTAAGACCTTAATGCTAAACACTGATACAACACTAATGCTAGGGATTCACAATACACACCACTAACACGCTAACCCCCCCATACCTATGGTAACACAATAAGAGCTAAATAGGCTGTGTGCTTTGGGAACCACAATACACATATATTGCCAGACTCTGGGCTAACCCTTCCATACAGCCTCTACACTATGGGAATGACAACAGTGCTAATACAAAGCTCAAACCTGTCCATACACATGGGCATCACAACACACAGCTAATGCTAGGCTAACCCCTCCTATACACAGGCTATATGCTATGGGAATTGTAATATATACTACTACTGTTACACTAAGCTCAAACCTGCCCATATACAAGCCCTACTCTATGGAAATCACAGTGCACCTCCTTCATGCTAGGCCAAGACCTTAACCATCCCAAACACAGACAACACCATATGAAAACACCTTTCCAATGGAATGCAATCATTAACCCATCTGCAAGGCAAGCTCCAATGCATACTACCAATTCCTCTCTGAGGGTTAAAAATACATGGTACCTGTGCAACATAACGGAAGTGAGATGGATGGACAGCAGGACTAGTCATTCACACACGTCTCAGAAAATGAAGAATTGAACACTGTAAATGTGTGTGAAGCAGTGATTCTACAAGACTCAGCAGTTCCTCTGCTCCTTATACTGCTGACTGTGGCTTAATGGTCTACAGCTGGACTGTCTGCTACCTACGCTGGAGATTACTATTTCATTTATAATGACTTTCCTTCCTTCCTTCTCTCTCTCTCTCTCCCTCTCTCTCTCTCTCTCTCTCTCTCTCCTTCCTTTCTCTGTCGTTCTCTCTCTCTCTCTCTCTCTCTCCCTCTCTCTCTCTCTCTCTCTCTCTCTCTCTCCTTCCTTTCTCTGTCGTTCTCTCTCTGGCTCCTGTTTCTCCACCTTTCGACCCCTTCTCTCTATCTTTGATGTGTCTTTGTCATTCTGAGGTAATGTTACTCAAGTCATGAATAGTGAATTGTTTTAAAATCGTGAATGTTTTCTGCATTTAAATGCTAAGCTGGTTTCTCCTTGAGCCTACTTTTGCAGGTGACTTAAAACTATATGAATTAATTAAGAACACTTTTTTGGTTACTTAACATGTTCTCTCTTTCTGTCTCTCCCCCTCTCTTCTCCCAGGGTGCTGTTTTGTCACGTTTTACACACGGAAAGCTGCCCTTGAAGCCCAGAATGCACTGCATAACATAAAGACCTTAACAGGGGTGAGTGTGTGTTCTCGTTTCTCCTCGGCCCACGCTGCCCTGCTGTCACGCAGTGTCAGTGATTACCAGGGCATATCTCCCATTACTGTCACGTCACACACTGTGGCTGTCTGTATTGTGTGTGTGTGTGTGTGTGTGTGTGTGTGTGTGTGTGTGTGTGTGTGTGTGTGTGTGTGTGTGTGTGTGTGTGTAGGCCTTTACTGTGTCACTAACTGCATTTAGAAGCTTATTTGTGTATGACTACATTATATATTCTGTGTGTGAATCTATTTCTGTGTGTGTGTGTGTGTGCTGTAGGGGCCTTTCCTATACCAGACTCCTGCTGCTGTCCTCTGTTCCTGTGTGTATATTAAACACAGTGGAGTGATAGATGAGCAATAGGATTTTGTCTCGCCTCCCCTCCCAGGTTCTGGAAGTCTCTAGCTGCTCCTCTGGGTTTAACAGGCCCCTGGGCCACGGTTACTCCTGCTTGGGGTGTTGGCAGGCTGCAGCCTTGGCTGTTCTGGAAGGCTCTGGAAGCATATTAATTAGAGGGAAGGGAAGTCTGTAGACTGTATTTCCTCTGTTGGTTTGTGGGTGGAACTATTGGGTTAGAGAGGGTGGATATGAGGGTGGATATGAGGGTGGAGGATGGATATGATACGTCACATGCTCTAAACATTTGAGGGATTAGGGGAATGTGAAAGGACCGCCCTCCCTAATTTCCTCTGTCCCTCTGCCAACTCCTCCTCCCTCTATCCCTCCTCAGGCATGTAACTGTTAACGTCATTTCATTATTCCAATATGTTTTCATTAATTGAATTCACTTAAATCTATTTTATGAGAATTTGTAAGATTCTTGTTTGCATAAAATAGACGGAGACCAGTCTTATCAATAATAGATAATAGTATTTATTCTCGGAGCGCGCTACCATGTTACCACGAACAACAGTTTATATACAAAATATGACGTCATTTCATTGCTTCTAGAATGAATCACCTCCTCCCAACCGAGAATAAAGCAAGTTCAAAAGTTCATTCCAACTCACTAACACACACACAGGACACACAACATAACTGAATTAACTCTTGACTCCTCACCATTATCGATCACCACTTAGCTGACAGTTCTAGTTAACAGAAAACCTAGGAATGCACTCACTGCCTTATCTAAAACACCCCAGAGCTAAGTTTTGTCGGTTCAACCATAGGTTAACGACCCGATCTGCTTACTTCACCCACAACCCATTCCTCCCCAGATTACTCCTTGTCCGTGCCACATAATCCATTCTTATGAACTCATATTATTAATCAGATACAATAAAACAGAGTATAAGTTTACTTAGTTACAGTTCTATTAAAAATGAGGATATTGTTTAGTCATTTATTCATAAAATTCCTAACAGTAACACTCTAAAACGAACACACACAGGGCTGAATCAATAGCAGCATAATCACATCCATTTGAGCGGTTTTGGGAGGTGATGATTAACTCATTTAAAATGGCCTCCTCTGAGTTCTCACCGGCAATGCAGCACTGAGGATATGTTTCAATCTGATGGACTTCAATAAAGTACTGACTGACCTTCCTCTGGGAGGAGGGAGGGAGAGCTGGAGGGTCCATAAATGCTTTAACGTTGAGTGGAGGTAGAGCGGTGGACAGAGAGCTGAGCTAAGGAGAGGACGGAGTGATGAGGAAAGGAGAGAGGGAGAGCACAGTTCGCTTTAGGGCAAGGCAACAAACGAGTTCAGCTAAAAAACAATAGGTGCTCATTAGCTCTCTGTCTCTCCCTCTCTTGTAAAAGGCAGTAGAACAATGTTTATATTGGCTCTCTGTCTCTCCCTCGTTCATTCTTGCGCTCTAAACTGTAGGCCCTGACAGGGTGAGATCCAATCACAATCACAGCAGTTGGACGGCGGCCATATTGGACGAGAGCGGCTGGCAAAGCTGAACGGTGGCCATATTGATTTAGGGCACACACAGGAACAGTTGAATGGCTGCCATGTTTGAGTAGGGCGTTGAGTGTGAAGAGTCTGGAGAGAATGTGGTAGTGAGTGTAAACGTGGATGTTCTGTACAGCCCTGTACTCATATACTCCCCCCATCTCCAACATAGTGTTCAGAAAAACAATGGGCTAGACTGAGAGCACAGGTTCCTGCCAGCCACATATTGGAGTGACACACTTTAGAAAAGCAGCCTCTCTCCTCTGCCAACTCCCTGCCTGTCCGTCTCTCTCTCCCTCACCCCTCTCCCCCCTCTTCCCCCTCTCTCTCTAAGCCTTCAGCTTTGGCAGCAGACTGCAAGTGCTGGGTGGAGACGTGTGTGTGTGTGTGTGTGTGTGTGTGTGTGTGTGTGTGTGTGTGTGTGTGTGTGTGTGTGTGTGTGTGTGTGTGTGTGTGTGTGTGTGTGTGTGTGTGTGTGCTGTGCTTGTGCTATGATGTGTTGATGGAGACCTTAATGAAACCTGCGCAGGTCAGAACAGGGACTGGACGTATGCCTAAGCGATTCCCACACACTCTGGCACACACACACAGATACACACACACACACACACACATACATTTTCTAACGAACAGCTAATGAAGCTCTGGGGACTGTGGGTGGGGGGGTTGGAGGAATGGGGGTGGAGGTAGCTGGTCGGGGCACGTAGCTAGGGGGGGACCGCTTCTCTCAGAGCCTCTAATGTCACCACTGAGCTGTGCTTTAAACTGGCCCCAAAACATCTATCGACTGAAAACATGCCGTAGCTCCTTCTGCAGATATTTAAGAACATAATACCCTCCCCTGCTGTACAGCCATCCGCAGTCTGGACCTCCACACACACACAAGTAGTCACACTACACACACATAAACACATCCGCATGCGCACACACTACACGCAAGGTCATTACATACACACTAAAGCAGTTACTCTTTATACAAGCACAAACAAACACAATTACTCTCCTCTGCCCACACACACACACACACACACCAGACCTGGGTTAAAATACATGTGTATTTGTTTTTAAAATACTTTTTTCTGTGTATTTTAGTATTTTTAAATACACAGCTCAAAACACATTTTTATTTGAGTTGACCAAATTGTATTTGAGAGTATTTTCAAATACTTATTATAAATACTACTTTCAAATACCTGGGTTTAATGCATGAGAGTGTATTTGAGTATTTGAAATGAAATACCTGAAATAGTATTTGAAAACAGGTCTGACACAAATACAAATGTGAGTTAAAGGCTGTCGGCCCGTCCGCCAGACAAGGTTGTCTGAGATTTTCCACTAAATTGAACTCTTTCATCAGCGGTTGACAGATGTCTAAATGGCTGGTGTCTCACCACGCCAGCGCCCACAGCATGGCACGGCACAGACAGCCTGACACACACACACACACAGTCTGTGGGGCTGGGGGGGAGGAGGAGGGAGAGAGAAGGATGTGTGAGAGCTAATCTAAGACACGTCCTTTCTAGTGCCCTCCAGCAGCTCTCTCTCGCTCCATTTCTCCATCTCTCCCTCTCTCTCTGTGTGAGAAAAACGCTGGATGGAAACACCTTTGATTCATAGTTTTTCTTTCAAGGATATTTCAGTCTCACTGTGTCGGGGTGAGACGAGGGTGGGCGAGGGGGAGAGGAGGGGTGAGACGAGGGTGGGCGAGGGGGAGAGGAGGGGTGAGACGAGGGTGGGCGAGGGGGAGAGGAGGGGTGAGATGAGGGTGGGCGAGGGGGAGAGGAGGGGTGAGTTCAGACGTAATCAGTCGAGCCCCGTGTCCTTGATGCAGGCTGATCAGAGTGCTGCAGAGCGCCAAGTTTGATAAGGAGAGTGGGACTCATTAAAAAGCTACACTTCAGAGACCACACACACACACACACACTTTGACACACACACACACACTTTGACACACACACACACACTTTGACACACTCACACACTGACACACTCACACACTGACACACTCACACACTTTGACACACACACACACTTTGACACACACACACACTTTGACACACACACACACTTTGACACACACACACACTGACACACACACACACTGACACACTCACACACTGACACACACACACACTGACACACACACACACTGACACACTCACACACTGACACACTCACACACTGACACACTCACACACTGACACACTCACACACTGACACACACACACACTGACACACTCACACACTGACACACTCACACACTGACACACACACACACTGACACACTCACACACTGACACACTCTCACACTGACACACTCACGCACTGACACACTCACACACTTTGACACACACACACACTGACACACTCACACACTGACACACACACACACTTTGACACACACACAGGTCCCAACCATGTCAGCCTTTCAGATGGTGAGGTAATTATTATACTTCAATGTCACAAGAGGACAGACTCTTCCTGCGAGGAATGGCCCATCAATTCGAAAGGCCAAAGAAATGAACCCACCCACACACACACACACACACACACACACCAGTAGTCACAATACTAATCAGGAAGAATTGTGAGTTAGGAGAGGCTGAGGGTGGGGAGGTGTGGACTGGAGGAAATCACAACAGTCAGAGTGGGTGTCAATGCGTGTTGAAGTTAAAGTAGGAATGGCAGCTCTCCCATCACATTGGGCCCTGTCTGTGCTGCTTGTTCAGGTGTTCCCTGCCCTCTCACCAAGGGCTTTCAGAACGCCACTTATGGAACAGCAGAGAGAGGAGTATGGCTCCCTCTCTGGAAAAAGGGATGAGGTAACCCTCCCTGGACTGATAGCTAGGTTGCGTCCCAATTGACACCCTATCCCCTTTATAGTGCACTACTTTTGACCAGGATCTATAGGGAGTAGGGTTCCATTTTGGACTCAACCCTGGAGTTATCTTGTGTAAAATATGACAGTTCGTGCCGCTGCATGTGGTACCCGAGGATATGTCATAATGAAGCCTGATGTGCTATGAACAGTAAGTAACCATGGAAATGTTTGCGTGGCCCTCTGGTTTGAAACCGCTGAACCGTGGTATAGGATATTAAACATGTGACGTCGTACGTCTGTGCCATCAGTCACTAATGCATCCCCGGAGACTGGCAGCAACGGTGCTATGAACGGAAAGGTTATACCTCACACTGGCACCGCTTAGCTTAGCTGACATTTTAGAGTGGTCTCAAGCTCTGACACACAGCTGACTATTCTGAGGAAGGGAGGGCAAAGTGTGTGTTTGTGTGTGTCTCATCTTTTAATCCCACTCAATACACACATTATACTAACCACTAGACTAAGTAAACAGCAAGTTACCCATTCCTCATTGCTAATGCCACACACACACACACACACACTTATACACACACCAAGCCAATCCCACAGCGCTGTGTCATTACAGACACTCATTATAGAAATCAATTTAATTAAGGGCTGTAATTGCCGGAGTGAAGCCCAAATGCTATGGCAAACAGGGGCTGTAGAAAGTAATCCCCATCGACATTATGGCAGCCTCCCGCCCGTCTCAGAGTGTGTACACTTATATAAAGTTTTTAAAAAAATGAATTGCTTGTTTCAAATGAACTTCCTCTCCTCAGCAGGCTGGTTTGAGAGAGGAGGAGAGAGCTGTGTAATGAAGGCTAACTATGTTAAATACTGTGAGTACTTAGCAGTAGGGCCTTAGCGAGCCTCGCCACATAGCTAATGCAACATTCCCCCAGCCACTAAGCACCCAGGCTTGGGGTTAATTGTTTACTAAGGGAAATAAGTGGGGATAATGTGGGGTAACTGTGTGAGAGAGGTAGTGGCGACAAGAGAGGGAACATAGAAGGCAGAGATAATTGTGTGTTAGGGTGAATTATAGATGTCTAGTTGTATTTAATGCTGTCGTGAATGTGTAGGGAATGGAAATGGCTGGAATGCAGATGGGCACAGAATGTATGTTTGTCTGTAAAAATCATGTTGAAAGAGTCTGCGTGTGTGTGTGTGTGTGTGTGTGTGTGTGTGTGTGTGTGTGTGTGTGTGTGTGTGTGTGTGTGTGTGTGTGTGTGTGTGTGTGTGTGTGTGTGTGTGTGTGTGTGTGTGTGTGTGTGTTGACCACAGTTATTGACTCCCCACTATGAGGGCCATCTGCCTGTCTCTGTGTCACTGCCTCTACCTCAACCCCACAGAGGAGAGAGGGATACGTAGACTGAGGGAAAGAGGGATAGAAAGAGAGAGAGAGAGAGAGAGAGAGAAGGGGATAGGTAGAAACTAGACAGAAGAGTGGTTGCTAGTATGAGATATGTACAGTTAAGTATGTGTGTGTGCTTGTGTGTGTTGCTGAATAGACTTGGTGTGTATGATACCAGGGTGTACGGTACAGTAGCTGAGAGCTCTTCTATTGGCTCACACACTAGTCAGGTGAAAGTGTTACCGAGGTGCTGACTGCTGGCAACGGCTACACTGCTGCTGGCAGCATGCAGGACTCTACACACACACACGCATGCACACACACACGCACGCACACACACGCACGCACGCACGCACGCACACACACTTACTGTAGACACACACACTTTGTGGTAGCCCGACAAGTTGAACTCTGACCTTTAAAGCCCTGGGGCATTCCTCGTGGGCCGGGGGGGTCAGAGCGGTTCGAGGAATGGGTTACATGCTGTAGGTGAGAGGGTGAACGTTAAATGCTGAGGGGTATTAGGTTTCTGTCCCGTTGTGTCCTGGAAGGAAATGTTTAGAGGGTAACTGTACTGGAACGCAGCCCACCTGAACCCTGTCCAGAGAGTAGTGTTGCATAGCGTTGGTTGGGTAGGAAACAATATGGTAGTGTTAAGGGGATAATACCCTGCTAGAGAGGTAATGTTACCTCCATGTCATCAGCTACTCTGACGGATAGACACCTCGACGTCGCCTCCAGAACGGGCCCTGCATGGCATGCCCCGACTAGCCGACTGGAAATCAGGAAGAGGGGAAAGAGGAGATGTTTCCAAGTGGACTAGGGTCACAGTCAATAATCTAATTACCAAGTACCATACCAGAGGGAAATGTCACCAATGTAGGCCACATTCACAAGGACACATGGCACAGATTTAGATGTTTAGTATTGTGAAAGGGGGGGGAAAGTTGGGGGGAGGCTTGGGTTGTCATGGTGATTGGATGCAGAGTGACCGCAGTAGGTAGCTCCAGGGCTCTCAGTGAAGAACCAGCCGTGTGGAATTGTGGGGTAGTGGTGGAGCCCAGGTATGAAGCCTGCAAGGCCTTCTGGGTAGACAGATTTGGGAGAAGGGTGGCATCTAGACAGAACTTTCTGAGAGAGTATGAGAGGCAGAGGCAGGGATAGCCGCTAGCCAGCGCCTGTAGCTTGAGGATGCAGTTATTTCTGTACTGTAGCCCTCCAACATGTGATCCACTGGCACTCTCTCTCTCTCAAACACACACACAGTCTTGTACAACCATTCACTCACTCAGGGAGATATAAACCAACATGGGCACAATGGGTCCAGGTAGTAAAGTCAGTTGAATTGACACTACTGGTGACACTGGGGTGGTGGATGTAGGAGTGTTGTGGAAAATGAAGTCAATGTATAAACATATTGTAAAAATAATGAAAGAGAGTTTCACCGACACAGACAAACATACAGACAGAGAAACGGACAGATCGAGATGGGGGAGAGAGAGACAGAGAGCAACAGAGAGACAGACAAACACAGACAGACAGACGGACAGACAGACACAGACCGACACGGACAGACTGACAGACACATACAGACTGACAGACATAGACAGACTGACAGACAGACAGAGACACAGATAGAGACACAGACAGGCAGACAGACACAGCCTGACACGGACAGACAGACCGACACATACAGACTGACAGACACATACAGACTGGCAGACAGACACAGACCGACAGACACAGATAGAGACACAGACAGGCAGACAGACAGACAGACAGATAGACACAGCCATACAGACAGTAACAGACAGATAGACAGACACCAACCGACAGACACCGACACAGACAAACATACAGACAGATAGACACAGCCATACAGACAGTAACAGTCAGATAGACACAGCCATACAGACACACACCAGCAGACAGACTGACAGACAGACAGACAGACAGACACCGACAGACATACACCAACCGACAGACACCGACACAGACAGATATACAGACAGATATACACAGCCATACAGACAGTAACAGAGAGACAGACAGACCGAGAGACAGACAGACACCGACAGACAGACAGACATACAGACAGATAGACACAGCCATACAGACAGTAACAGACAGATAGACACAGCCATACAAACAGACAGACAGACAGACAGACAGACAGACAGACAGACACCGACAAACACCGACAGACATACACCAACCGACAGACACCAACAGACACCGACACAGACAGATATACAGACAGATAGACACAGCCATACAGACAGTAACAGACAGATAGACACAGCCATACAGACACAGACACACACCGACAGACAGACAGACAGACACAGACAGACTGACACACATACAAACTGACAGACACATACAAACTGACAGACACATACAGACTGACAGACACAGACAGACTGACAGACAGACACAGACAGGAACACAGACAGACAGACAGACACAGCCTGACACAGACAGACAGACCGACACAGACACATACAGACTGACAGACAGACACAGATAGAGACACAGACAGACAGACAGAAACACAGACAGACACCGACAGACAGACACCGACAGACAGACACCGACATACACCGGCACAGACAGATAGTCACAGCCATACAGACAGTAACAGACAGATAGACAGACCGACCGACAGACAGACACCAACCGACAGACACCGACAGACACCGACACAGACAAACATACAGACAGATAGACAGCCATACAGTCAGTAACAGACAGATAGACACAGCCATACAGACAGACACTGACACAGACAGACATAC
>NC_092179.1:16600361-16617861 GCF_045791955.1 Oncorhynchus clarkii lewisi
ACAGACACCGACAGACATACACCAACCGACATACACCGACAGTGACAGACATACAGACAGATAAACACAGCCATACAGATGGTAACAGACAGATAAACAGACCGACAGACACACAGACAGAAACACAGACATACACCAACCGACAGACACCGACAGACACCGACACAGACAGACAAACAGACAGATAGACACAGCCATACAGACAGTAACAGACAGATAGACACAGCCATACAGACACAGACACACACCGACAGACAGACAGACACACAGACCGACCCAGAAACACAGACACACAGACACCGGCAGACACCGACAGACAGACACAGACAGATAGACACAGGCATACAGACCGTAACAGACAGACACAGACACAGATACAGTCACAGAGACAGACACAGTCACAGAGACAGGCACAGTCACACAGACAGACAGACAGACAGACAGACAGACAGACAGACAGAGAGACAGAGACAGAGACAGAGAGTCAGACAGAGACAGACAGAGAGTCAGACAGAGACAGACAGAGAGTCAGACAGAGAGTCAGACAGAGACAGACAGACAGTCACAGAGACAGAGGCAGACAGTCACAGAGACAGTGACAGAGACAGACAGTCACAGAGACAGACAGTCACAGACACAGTCAGAGACACACAAACGGACAGACACAGTCAGAGACACACAGACGAATGGACGGACACTCAGACGGACACGAGGACGGACACACGGACAGGTAGACGGACACACGGACAGGCAGACGGACACGTGGACGGACACACGGACAGGTAGACGGACACATGGACACGAGGACAGACACACGGACAGGTAGACGGACACACGGACACGAGGACAGACACGGACAGGTAGACGGACACACGGACAGGTAGACGGACACACGGACACGAGGACAGACACACGGACAGGTAGACGGACATGAGGACAGGTAGACGGACACACAGACAGGCAGACGGACACGAGGACGGACACATGGATACGAGGACAGACACACGGACAGGTAGACGGACACACAGACAGGTAGACGGACACACGGACAGGTAGACGGACACTCGGACAGGTAGACGGACACACGGACACGAGGACGGACACGGACAGGCAGATGGACACACGGACAGGTAGACGGACACACGGACACGAGGACGGACACGGACAGGTAGAAGGACACACGGACAGATAGACGGACACGAGGACAGGTAGACGGACACACGGACAGGCAGACAGACACGATGACGGACACACAGACAGGTAGACGGACACACGGACAGGTAGACGGACACATGGACACGAGGACAGACACACGGGCAGGTAGACGGGCACACGGACAGGTAGACGGACACACGGACAGGTAGACGGACACGAGGACGGACACACGGGCAGGTAGACGGACACGAGGACGGACACACGGACAGGTAGACGGACACACGGACACGAGGACAGACACACGGACAGGTAGACGGACATGAGGACAGGTAGACGGACACACAGACAGGCAGACGGACACGAGGACGGACACATGGATACGAGGACAGACACACGGACAGGTAGACGGACACACAGACAGGTAGACGGACACACGGACAGGTAGACGGACACTCGGACAGGTAGACGGACACACGGACACGAGGACGGACACGGACAGGCAGATGGACACACGGACAGGTAGACGGACACACGGACACGAGGACGGACACGGACAGGTAGATGGACACACGGACAGATAGACGGACACGAGGACAGGTAGACGGACACACGGACAGGCAGACAGACACGATGACGGACACACAGACAGGTAGACGGACACACGGACAGGTAGACGGACACATGGACACGAGGACAGACACACGGGCAGGTAGACGGGCACACGGACAGGTAGACGGACAAACGGACAGGTAGACGGACACGAGGACGGACACACGGGCAGGTAGACGGACACGAGGACGGACACACGGGCAGGTAGACGGACACACAGGCAGGTAGACGGACACACGGGCAGGTAGACGGACACACGGGCAGGTAGACGGACACACGGGCAGGTAGACGGACACACGGGCAGGTAGACGGACACGAGGACGGACACACGGGCAGGTAGACGGACACACGGACAGGCAGACGGACACACGGGTAGGTAGACAGACACACGGGCAGGTAGACGGACACACGGACAGGCAGACGGACACACGGACAGGCAGACGGACAGGTAGACGGACACACGGGCAGGTAGACGGACACACGGACAGGTAGACGAACGCACAGACAGGCAGACGGACACACGGACAGGCAGACGGACACACGGACAGGCAGACGGACAGGTAGACGGACACACGGGCAGGTAGACGGACACACGGACAGGTAGACGAACGCACAGACAGGCAGACGGACACACGGACAGGCAGACGGACACACGGACAGGCAGACGGACACGAGGATGGACACACGGACAGGTAGACGGACACATGGATACGAGGACGGACACACGGACAGGTAGACGGACACGAGGACAGACATGGACAGGTAGACGGACACACAGACAGGTAGACGGACACATGGACACAAGGACGGACACACGGACAGGTAGACGGACACGAGGACAAACACGGACAGGTAGACGGACACACAGACAGGTAGACGGACACATGGACAGGCAGACGGACACTCGGACAGGTAGACAGACACACGGACACGAGGACGGACACAAGGACAGGTAGACGGACACGAGGACAGGCAGACGGACACGATGACGGACACACGGACACACGGACAGGCAGACGGACACGATGACGGACACACGGACACACGGACAGGTAGACGGACACACGGACAGGTAGACGGACACACGGACAGGTAGACGGACACATGGACACGAGGACAGACACACGGGCAGGTAGACCGGCACACGGACAGGTAGACGGACACACGGACAGGTAGACGGACACGAGGACGGACACACGGGCAGGTAGACGGACGCACGGACAGGCAGACGGACACACGGGCAGGTAGACGGACACACGGGCAGGTAGACGGACACACGGACAGGCAGACGGACAGGCAGACGGACACACGGACAGGCAGACGGACACAAGGACAGGTAGACGGACACACGGACAGGCAGACGGACACACGGACAGGCAGACGGACACAAGGACAGGTAGACGGACAGGGAGACGGACACACGGACAGGCAGACGGACAGGCAGACGGACACACGGACAGGCAGACGGACACAAGGACAGGTAGACGGACACACGGACAGGCAGACGGACACACGGACAGGCAGACGGACACACGGACAGGCAGACGGACACACGGACAGGTAGACGGACACATGGACACGAGGACAGACACACGGGCAGGTAGACGGGCACACGGACAGGTAGACGGACACACGGACAGGTAGACGGACACGAGGACGGACACACGGGCAGGTAGACGGACACGAGGACGGACACACGGACAGGTAGACGGACACACGGACACGAGGACAGACACACGGACAGGTAGACGGACATGAGGACAGGTAGACGGACACACAGACAGGCAGACGGACACGAGGACGGACACATGGATACGAGGACAGACACACGGACAGGTAGACGGACACACAGACAGGTAGACGGACACACGGACAGGTAGACGGACACTCGGACAGGTAGACGGACACACGGACACGAGGACGGACACGGACAGGCAGATGGACACACGGACAGGTAGACGGACACACGGACACGAGGACGGACACGGACAGGTAGATGGACACACGGACAGATAGACGGACACGAGGACAGGTAGACGGACACACGGACAGGCAGACAGACACGATGACGGACACACAGACAGGTAGACGGACACACGGACAGGTAGACGGACACATGGACACGAGGACAGACACACGGGCAGGTAGACGGGCACACGGACAGGTAGACGGACACACGGACAGGTAGACGGACACGAGGACGGACACACGGGCAGGTAGACGGACACGAGGACGGACACACGGGCAGGTAGACGGACACACAGGCAGGTAGACGGACACACGGGCAGGTAGACGGACACACGGGCAGGTAGACGGACACACGGGCAGGTAGACGGACACACGGGCAGGTAGACGGACACGAGGACGGACACACGGGCAGGTAGACGGACACACGGACAGGCAGACGGACACACGGGTAGGTAGACAGACACACGGGCAGGTAGACGGACACACGGACAGGCAGACGGACACACGGACAGGCAGACGGACAGGTAGACGGACACACGGGCAGGTAGACGGACACACGGACAGGTAGACGAACGCACAGACAGGCAGACGGACACACGGACAGGCAGACGGACACACGGACAGGCAGACGGACAGGTAGACGGACACACGGGCAGGTAGACGGACACACGGACAGGTAGACGAACGCACAGACAGGCAGACGGACACACGGACAGGCAGACGGACACACGGACAGGCAGACGGACACGAGGATGGACACACGGACAGGTAGACGGACACATGGATACGAGGACGGACACACGGACAGGTAGACGGACACGAGGACAGACATGGACAGGTAGACGGACACACAGACAGGTAGACGGACACATGGACACAAGGACGGACACACGGACAGGTAGACGGACACGAGGACAAACACGGACAGGTAGACGGACACACAGACAGGTAGACGGACACATGGACAGGCAGACGGACACTCGGACAGGTAGACAGACACACGGACACGAGGACGGACACAAGGACAGGTAGACGGACACGAGGACAGGCAGACGGACACGATGACGGACACACGGACACACGGACAGGCAGACGGACACGATGACGGACACACGGACACACGGACAGGTAGACGGACACACGGACAGGTAGACGGACACACGGACAGGTAGACGGACACATGGACACGAGGACAGACACACGGGCAGGTAGACCGGCACACGGACAGGTAGACGGACACACGGACAGGTAGACGGACACGAGGACGGACACACGGGCAGGTAGACGGACGCACGGACAGGCAGACGGACACACGGGCAGGTAGACGGACACACGGGCAGGTAGACGGACACACGGACAGGCAGACGGACAGGCAGACGGACACACGGACAGGCAGACGGACACAAGGACAGGTAGACGGACACACGGACAGGCAGACGGACACACGGACAGGCAGACGGACACAAGGACAGGTAGACGGACAGGGAGACGGACACACGGACAGGCAGACGGACAGGCAGACGGACACACGGACAGGCAGACGGACACAAGGACAGGTAGACGGACACACGGACAGGCAGACGGACACACGGACAGGCAGACGGACACACGGACAGGCAGACGGACACACGGACAGGTAGACGGACACACGGACAAGTAGACGGACACATGGACAGGCAGACGGACACACGGACAGGCAGACGGACACACGGACAGGCAGATGGACACACGGACAGGTAGACGGACACACGGACACGAGGACGGACACGGACAGGTAGATGGACACACGGACAGATAGACGGACACGAGGACAGGTAGACGGACACACGGACAGGCAGACAGACACGATGACGGACACACAGACAGGTAGACGGACACACGGACAGGTAGACGGACACATGGACACGAGGACAGACACACGGGCAGGTAGACGGGCACACGGACAGGTAGACGGACACACGGACAGGTAGACGGACACGAGGACGGACACACGGGCAGGTAGACGGACACGAGGACGGACACACGGGCAGGTAGACGGACACACAGGCAGGTAGACGGACACACGGGCAGGTAGACGGACACACGGGCAGGTAGACGGACACACGGGCAGGTAGACGGACACACGGGCAGGTAGACGGACACGAGGACGGACACACGGGCAGGTAGACGGACACACGGACAGGCAGACGGACACACGGGTAGGTAGACAGACACACGGGCAGGTAGACGGACACACGGACAGGCAGACGGACACACGGACAGGCAGACGGACAGGTAGACGGACACACGGGCAGGTAGACGGACACACGGACAGGTAGACGAACGCACAGACAGGCAGACGGACACACGGACAGGCAGACGGACACACGGACAGGCAGACGGACAGGTAGACGGACACACGGGCAGGTAGACGGACACACGGACAGGTAGACGAACGCACAGACAGGCAGACGGACACACGGACAGGCAGACGGACACACGGACAGGCAGACGGACACGAGGATGGACACACGGACAGGTAGACGGACACATGGATACGAGGACGGACACACGGACAGGTAGACGGACACGAGGACAGACATGGACAGGTAGACGGACACACAGACAGGTAGACGGACACATGGACACAAGGACGGACACACGGACAGGTAGACGGACACGAGGACAGACACGGACAGGTAGACGGACACACAGACAGGTAGACGGACACATGGACAGGCAGACGGACACTCGGACAGGTAGACAGACACACGGACACGAGGACGGACACAAGGACAGGTAGACGGACACGAGGACAGGCAGACGGACACGATGACGGACACACGGACACACGGACAGGCAGACGGACACGATGACGGACACACGGACACACGGACAGGTAGACGGACACACGGACAGGTAGACGGACACACGGACAGGTAGACGGACACATGGACACGAGGACAGACACACGGGCAGGTAGACCGGCACACGGACAGGTAGACGGACACACGGACAGGTAGACGGACACGAGGACGGACACACGGGCAGGTAGACGGACGCACGGACAGGCAGACGGACACACGGGCAGGTAGACGGACACACGGGCAGGTAGACGGACACACGGACAGGCAGACGGACACACGGACAGGCAGACGGACACAAGGACAGGTAGACGGACACACGGACAGGCAGACGGACACACGGACAGGCAGACGGACACAAGGACAGGTAGACGGACAGGGAGACGGACACACGGACAGGCAGACGGACAGGCAGACGGACACACGGACAGGCAGACGGACACAAGGACAGGTAGACGGACACACGGACAGGCAGACGGACACACGGACAGGCAGACGGACACACGGACAGGCAGACGGACACACGGACAGGTAGACGGACACACGGACAAGTAGACGGACACATGGACAGGCAGACGGACACACGGACAGGCAGACGGACACACGGACAGGCAGACGGACACAAGGACAGGTAGACGGACACACAGACAGGTAGACGGACACACGGACAGGCAGACGGACACACGGACAGGCAGACGGACACATGGACAGGCAGACGGTGACTGTTCAGGCTGAGCACGGGGCATTATGGGTAAGACAAGGTACAGACGGAAGACAGACAGATACCGCAGCTGGTGAGAGCCCAGAAGATGGCTCTCTGCTGTGTGTGTGTGTGTGTGTGTGTGTGTGTGTGTGTGTGTGTGTGTGTGTGTGTGTGTGTGTGTGTGTGTGTGTGTGTGTGTGTGTGTGTGTGTGTGAGAGAGTTAGGCAGAGACAGAGTCAGTGTGATTGATCCTGGGATAGATTTAGAGGATTACTGTCGTTGGTCTCTCTGCAGATCAAACAAGCACATCATCTTTCATAAAGGAGCGAGAGAGAGCGAGAGAGAAAGAGAGGTTGTATATTGACATAATATGACATTTGAAATGTCTTTATTATTTTGGAACTTTTGTGAGTGTAATGCTTACTGTATATTTTTCACTTGCTTTGGCAATGTAAACATATGCTTCCCTTGCCAATAAAGCCCCTTGGGGGGAGGGGGGAGGGAGTGAGAGAGGTGTGTGACAGCCATCTTGTCTGTGATGTGTTTGCATGTTCTCACTAACAACAAAAAAACACTCCTCAATCAATCACCTCCATTCAACCTCTCTAAACCTGCAACAAGGGTACGAGGGACACACCTGGACGATGTCTGTCACAGTGTGTGTGTTTCCTACGCAACTTCAGAGATTCTCTTTAGTGTCTGATGTATTGCATGTGATCTCTAAGTGTGTGCAATCCTCACTAGGGGTGTGTGTGTGTGTGTGTGTGTGTGTGTGTGTGTGTGTGTGTGTGTGTGTGTGTGTGTGTGTGTGTGTGTGTGTGTGTGTGTGTGTGTGTGTGTGTGTGTGTGTGTGTGTGTGTGTGTGTGTGTGTGTGTGTCGGTATAGTATTGTAAAGGTGTGTTTGTCCTGTCTTTTCCAGATGCACCATCCCATTCAGATGAAGCCTGCAGACAGTGAGAAATCAAACGGTGAGTGACCACACACACTGGGCGGAGTATTACGTGGTCGTGTGTGTGTGTGTCTGTGTGTGTGTCTGTGTCTGTGTGTGTGTGTCTGTGGCTCAGTGATCCTGTTTCAGAGAGAGAAAGAGAGATGTATGAATTATTAAAGTTTTCGGGGAGGGGGGGTCAGGGAGAGTTCAACTGTTTTGGCCCCACAGTGAACCAGCATTTCTCCCTGCGTCTTTCTCTCACTCACTCTCTCACACACACACACACACACACACACAGACAAATGGCTCTATTGCAGATGCGGTTACAACCCCATTTATCCAGCCATAAAGCTTTACTGTATCTGAGAGAAGCCAGGCAGGGACCACGTCCCAATACTAATAGCCTCTTTTCCTCATCCGCTGGACCACTGAAACTATAGAAGGATAGAGGGTAATAACATTGGGACAGACGGGACAGTACTGGCTGAGCTCCACCCAGAGAGACAGAGGAGTGTCATAAAGCCACTGACAGCACACAGGCATCACTTAAAGCTTAATAAAGACGCTCGTAGACGCATCTTCTAGACTCGACCCGCTAAGGAAATACAATGCACTCGAAACCTATAGCTCCATCCATATAAGTCATGATGAGACCTTAATAATGCTTTCCCGCTCCAGACGTCTTCTGTGAGGTTATGAAATAGGACTTGGTAAGATATATCCGTCTCGGTAACGATGATGAGAGCTGAGTAAAGCTCCAGCCGGCTGTGGCTGCAGTCATCATCCACCGTAATAGGAGATAGTAAAGTACGGCCATATGAAATGTATTCGTCTTTCTAATGATAGTACGTTCCATAGACCTTTATTGGAGTTGCTGTAACCATGACGAATTGTCGTTAAGCGGTTTGTTGCTTTAGTCAACCAAGAGGTGTGTGTGTGTGTGTGCTCGCGCGTGTGTTTGCCTTCGCCACACTGCTGTATCGATAGCCCGTCTTCACTTTCCGCTTTCTTTCTTCAAATCTGATCTGGAATCAGTAAAACGCTGTTTCTCTGCTTCCCGATAGGTCACTAACTCGGACTCGGGTCGGCTAACAGATGTTTAGTCACCATTAAGGATGTCTCCTCTTCTCTGTTAATTCATTACAGTGCTGATAGTGAGCGAACGTACACAGCCGAGTTGGAAGCCTTTGAAACAACACTTATCTTCCCTGCGTGTCCCAGTGTTGTTTTTTTAAACGCACAAACAATTCAAACAGCAAAATAAACAAGTGCTCTATTGATTTCCCAGAGTGCAACAGACCGCTTATCTCTTTCGCCTCCCGGTAAGAGCTGACAGTTTCCTCATTAAAAATGAATTGAATTAGCATTACTCTGAACGGTGAGCAACACGTACACACACTTTCTCTCTCTTGTCTCTTTCCCACGGTCATACACACACAGAGATAAGAAACAGTAAGTGTCCCTGTCTCTCTCTCACACACACACACGCACACACACACGCACACACACACACACAAACACTGTTACACAGGCCGAGGTATTGCAAGTTAAGTGGAGCGATTGGGTCAGAGAGAAAAGGATTAAACAGGAGGAGGAGGAAGAGGAGGAGGGGCAGGCAGACAAAAAGAAACCCGGAGAGATGGGAGAGGAGGAGATGGAGAGAGAGAAACGAATAGAGGGAGAGAGGAACGAATCGAGAGAGAGAGTCGCACAGAGACTTGGTGTTGAAGTGGTAATGAGACGTTGATCACAGTCTGCAGATGAAATGCTGAAACTCTCTCTCTCTCTTCTCCTTTTTTTTTGTTTCTCACCCATTTGAATGACTTCCTCTCTTCCCCTGCAGCGGTGGAGGACAGGAAGCTGTTCATCGGCATGGTGTCAAAGAAGTGCAATGAGAACGACATCCGAGTCATGTTCTCTGCGTTCGGACAGATCGAGGAGTGCCGGATCCTGCGAGGGCCCGACGGACTCAGCAGAGGTGTGTGTTTCTTGGGCTCCGTCCATATACACACTCACCCTGACCCCCTCCTCCCTTACCCACCATCCTTTTCACCCCTCCCATATATTATATCCACCCCCTATTCAGTTCTGAGCCCCTTATCCCTCCCCTGACAGTTCTCTAGGCAGAAGGAGAAAATATGTTCTTCCTCGCTTTTGGCCAACCATAGACCTACTACGCAATCAGCAGTGCAGTGTCCCCCTGAGTCAATATCCTCTTCACTGCCCCCACCCCCCCTTCACCCCCTCCAATCCCCCTGCCTCCTCTCCTCCCTCCCCCTCCCTCTGTGGTCTCTATGTGCTGAGGAAATGGGGCGGGGTCTGCCAAACCAAACTGTCTGTTCTGCTCGGCGTCACACCTGGCTGTCACTGTCATCGTCACAAAGGTTTATGTGGATGTGTCTGTTGTTGTGTGTTTCTCTGTGGGCGTGTCAGTTGATGTGTGTTTCTCTGTGGATGTGTCTGTTGTTGTGTGGTTCTCTGTGGATGTGTCAGTTGTTGTGTGTTTCTCTGTGGATGTGTCGGTTGTTGTGTGTTTCTCTGTGGATGTGTCGGTTGTTGTGTGTTTCTCTGTGGGTGTGTCAGTTTATGTGTGTTTCTTTGTGGATGTGTCTGTTGTTGTGTGGTTCTCTGTGGATGTGTCGGTTGTTGTGTGTTTCTCTGTGGATGTGTCGGTTGTTGTGTGTTTCTCTATGGGCGTGTCAGTTGATGTGTGTTTCTTTGTGGATGTGTCTGTTGTTGTGTGGTTCTCTGTGGATGTGTCGGTTGTTGTGTGTTTCTCTGTGGATGTGTCGGTTGTTGTGTGTTTCTCTGTGGATGTGTCGGTTGTTGTGTGTTTCTCTGTGGGCGTGTCAGTTGATGTGTGTTTCTCTGTGGATGTGTCTGTTGTTGTGTGTTTCTCTGTGGATGTGTCGGTTGTTGTGTGTTTCTCTGTGGATGTGTCGGTTGTTGTGTGTTTCTCTGTGGGCGTGTCAGTTGATGTGTGTTTCTCTGTGGATGTGTCTGTTGTTGTGTGGTTCTCTGTGGATGTGTCTGTTGTTGTGTGTTTCTCTGTGGATGTGTCGGTTGTTGTGTGTTTCTCTGTGGATATGTCGGTTGCTGTGTGTTTCTCTGTGGGTGTGTCGGTTGCTGTGTGTTTCTCTGTGGATTTGTCGGTTGTTGTGTGTTTCTCTGTGGATGTGTCAGTTGTGTGTGTTTCTCTGTGGATGTGTCGGTTGCTGTGTGTTTCTCTGTGGATGTGTCTGTTGTGTGTGTTTCTCTGTGGATGTGTCGGTTGCTGTGTGTTTCTCTGTGGATGTGTCGGTTGCTGTGTGTTTCTCTGTGTGTGTGTCGGTTGTTCTTTCTGTTACTGTTGACCGTCTCTCATTATCTGAAGGTTTCTTCTTCTCTCCTCAAGGTGCCTCTAGCCACTAGCCGTCTCTAATACTCTACTATCACACACACTCAGTCCTCCACTCTCTCTCTCTCTCTCTCTGTCCTCCTGTCCCTTCATCCTCCCCTCTCTCTCTCTCTCTCCCTCTCTCTCTGTCCTCCTGTCCCTTCATCCTCCCCTCTCTCTCTGTCCTCCTGTCCCTTCATCCTCCCCTCTCTCTCTGTCCTCCTGTCCCTTCATCCTCCCCTCTCTCTCTGTCCTCCTGTCCCTTCATTCTCCTCTCTCTCTCTCTCTCTCTCTCTCTCTCTCTCTCTCTCTCTCTCTCTCTCCTCTCAATCACGTGTCTGTTGTCCTCATGAATATTAGAACCTCAGTCTGTCCCCCTTTACTGCACATAACCTCCACAATCCCCAGGCTTCCTAACAGGCCTGTCAGAGCAGTTTAGTCCAGCCTGGTCCAGAGCAGTAAATACATGAATCAGAGTGAGGCTGCAGATAAATAGGCCTTCAAGTGGGTCTGCCTGTCCCACCTGGCTCTGCGCGAACACGGAGCTGCTATTAAACCACAGTATCAATCAGAAGCCTGTTCTGTTCCGCCACCCACTATTAATAAAATATGGATCACACCACTGGTGGATCCACGGCTGGGCCTGGGGAGCTACCCTACATTCATGAAAGGACTGTTCTCTTTCTCCTCTCCTATCGGAGCCCGCTGCTGATGACAGAATGCGGCCCGCTAGATATTTATAGCGTCGGCTAGGCGGCTAAATCCCATCTTCTTCGCTGGATGGTGAAAAACATACTGGAATGGAAAGAGAAGCCTTTATCAGGACATTTTTTATCACTGACCGTAATATGGTTCAGATCAACAGAGGGGTTTATTTTGGGTATCGAACGAAGGAACAGGCTCGGAAACTAACGAACGCATTTTGGTGGAAGAAAGATAGAATGTCTGTCTTCTATTGTAAAATGCCTCATTGGTTCTATGGTATAACGGCCAGTAAACAGTATTTCAATGGCGAGTCCACAGGAACTGCCTGGCCTGAGAGTAGATTAAAAAGACCCAGTCTAGCAGGTCACCTTAACCGGTGGACTCTCTCTGTAGCATAACAACTGGGTCATGTACTCTAAGAGGTTTTTCAAGCTATTTTAAAGATGTTGGCCCATCTAGAATTACCCCACATTAGTTTCTCTAACTTGCTCAAAGATGACCGACCTTGGCCTTTCTCAACTGATGCCAGATCAGCAAGACCCTGGACAGTCTTCTCACACTTTAACCCCAAGGCAACTTCATCTGCCACATCTTGCTACAGCACAGACCTGGTTAGGTTTTATGGGTGCTGTTAGGCAGGCCCATAATGAATAGTCTAGACTATCCCTAACCCTCAACCCTGTTCTGTCACAGAGGACGAGACAATCATAAAGGTAGAGGAGGAATCACAGACACTCATCTGTTCTCTCCTTCATTCCCTTTCTTACTCGTCTTCCTCCCCTCTATCCTCTCTGTTTCTCTCTCTCTCTCTCTCTCTCTGTCTCTCTCTCTCTCTCTCTCTCTCTCTCTCTCTCTCTCTCTATCTCTCACACACACACACACTCACCAATTCACTCACTTGTATACTCTCTCTTTCTGTCTCTCTCTCGCTCTCTCTCACACACACACTCACTCGTATTCTTTCTCTTTCTGTCTCTCTTTCCATCCGTCCACCCCCACCCCATGCACACAGTTCTGACTAGATGACCTGTCTGCTAGCTAGCTAACTGTATCCTGTGCAGTCAGCTAGCTACAAAGTGTGTGTGGAGTGGGTCTGGGGACGGCTGTGCTACTACTGCTAGCATGGCTCAGTGTGTGTTAGTGTGTTAGCGTGTTAGCTTGGGGGGTGGGGGTGTTGAAGCTCTCCTCCAGTATATTGACACTGCCTCTCTCTGATCACTCCCCAACCAACAGGCCTCAGCCAGCGGGAAGCCAACGTTAAGGGTAATACCATTTAATTTAATACTAGTCTATTACCCAACAATTTTGAACGAACCGATCAAACTCCAAATCGCCAAATAGTTAAGAGTTCCCAAAGAATGTGCATCATTCTGCCCGCCACATGCACTCTCCCTCCCTCCCCCAAGATTTGCTCAATTTGTGTGATTTTCTGTGATGTCTTTTCAGAATGCATTCTTCATAGAACCCTAGAGACGGTTTGTCACAGTCGTCCGCCCCGCCCCGGCTCCCTCCCCTCTCTCTCTTGTCGGCTTCATGTCCCAGAATAGGACAGTAAGAGAGAAGGAGGGGGGAGAGAGAGAGAGGAAGGGAGAGGAGGAAGAGGGGGCATCCAATCAGACACACAATGCAGGCCTAATGAGTTCAAATCGTTTTAATGCAAATTGGACAGATTTACATTCTCTAGAAGAGTGGGAGGAAGAGTGACTGGGGAAGATGAAGAGTGGGAGGATACTAGTACAACCAGTTATTTCTGTGTAGGAGCGAGAGAGAGATGGGCAGAGAGAGAAAGAAAGAGGCTGGGGAAGATGAAGAGGGAGGGAGGGAGCTTCAACCACCCCACCTCATCTCAATGCTCAAGTCATCAACAGCCATCCCCATTGGCGCACGACAACCTGCCAATCAAAAACTCTTACTGATTCTGATTGGAGTTGTCCTATTGTAGATGGGGCTGGGTGTGGTCGTCATGTTGCTAGCTGTGCTCTTTGGCTGTTGTTCCTTAGCAACCTGAAAACACTGTTGTCTGCTTGTTTAGTTTTCTGTACAATCTCTGTTTTGGGTTTATAACAACAACGTGTCCAACCCTTTTGTCTCGTCTTGTTTTTCTTGTCTCCTCCTCTTCCTCCTCCCGTTCCTTCTCCTCTCCCTCTATCCCATTGTCCTCTTCCTCCTCCCGTTCCTTCTCCTCTCCCTCTATCCCATTGTCCTCTTCCTCCTCCCGTTCCTTCTCCTCTCCCTCTATCCCATTGTCCTCTTCCTCCTCCCGTTCCTTCTCCTCTCTTCCTATCCCATTGTCCTCTTCCTCCTCCCGTTCCTTCTCCTCTCCCCCTATCCCATTATCCCATCCTCCCTCCCTCCCTCCCTCCCTCCCTCCCTCCCTCCCTCCCTCCCTCCCTCCCTCCCTCCCTCCCTCACACCATCTCTCCATCCCTCCCCTCCTCCCTCACCCCCACATCTCTCCATCCCTCCCCTCCTCCCTCCCTCCCACATCTCTCCATCCCTCCCCTCCTCCCCCCTCCCACCATCTCTCCATCCCTCCCCTCCTCCCTCCCTCCCTTCCTCCCACATCTCTCCATCCCTCCCCTCCTCCCTCCCTCCCACATCTCTCCATCCCTCCCCTCCTCCTCCCTCCCACCATCCCTCCCTCCCTCCCATCTCTCCATCTCTCCATCCCTCCCACCATCCCTCCCACCATCCATCCCTCTCCCTCCCTCCCTCCCTCCCTCCCTCCCTCCCTCCCTCCCTCCCTCCCTCCCTCCCTCCCTCCCTCCCTCCCTCCCTCCCTCCCTCCCTCCCTCCCTCCCTCCCTCCCTCCCTCCCTCACACCATCCCTCCCTCCCTCACACCATCTCTCCCTCCCTCCCTCCCTTACACCATCTCTCCCTCCCTCCCTCCCTCCCTCACACCATCTCTCCATTCCTCCCTCCCTCACACCATCTCTCCATCTCTCCCCTCCTTCCCTCCCTCCCTCCCTCCCTCACACCATCCCTCCCCTCCCTCCCTCCCTCACACCATCTCTCCATTCCTCCCTCCCTCACACCATCTCTCCCTCACACCATCTCTCCCTCCCTCCCTCCCTCCCTCCCTCACACCATCTCTCCATCCCTCCCTCCCTCACACCATCTCTCCATCCCTCCCCTCCCTCCCTACAGGATGTGCGTTTGTCACCTTTTCTACAAGGGCTATGGCACAGAATGCAATCAAAGCCATGCACCAGTCTCAGACTATGGAGGTACTGTACCCTCGCCCTTTCTCTTCGATTTCCTCTCTCCGTCTCTCTCTCTCCATCTCTCTCCATCTCTCTCTCTCTCCCTTAATCTGTTCATCTCTCTCTCTCTCGCCATATGTCTGTCAATCTCTCTCTCTATCTTTTGTCATCTCTTTCTCTCTCCACCTCTCTCTCTCTCCATCTCTCGCTCTCTCCATCTCTCGCTCTTTCTCCATCTCTCTCTCGCCATCTCTCCATCTCTCTCGCCATCTCTCCATCTCTCTCGCCATCTCTCCATCTCTCTCTCTCTCGCCATCTCTCCATCTCTTTCTCTCTCGCCTTCTCTCCATCTCTCTCGCCATCTCTCCATCTCTCTCGCCATCTCTCCATCTCTCTCGCCATCTCTCCATCTCTGTGTGATAGAATCTGTTGGATGCTGTCACATGCTCGTCATCCTTTGGCCAAATATGTCAACGTAGGAAAAAGAAGAAAAGTCACTTTCAAAACTCAGAACAGCAGTCATTCTTCCCAGAAAAAGAAAAACATAAAAGCATTGGGAAAAAAGTGTCAAAACAGACAAGGTAACATAAGCAAGGACCCCAGATCACACTGATCAGCCTGACTGGCTCTGTTAAGGATGTCACACTCCTCAGAAAGAGAAGAGATGAGACAGGCAGCATTATAGACGCCCACATTTAGACAGGACCCCCATCAGTGACCCTATGACCTCTCTATTGCCATGGCGATGGCCATTGGGAGTGTGTCTGTGTGGGCTGTGGTGTCCTTGTCAGTTTGTAGGGTTGTTGACAGTAGGAGATGACAGGGATGTGATTGCAGGAGAATTACAGGGCCTTGGTCAGGCGTGTGTGTGTGTGTGTGCGAGCGAGCGATCTGGTAATGACACAGTGTATTAAAGACAGAGATTGACAGTCACCTTAGTGGCTCTCTCATTATGGCTGAGGATGATGGTAGCCATCCATATTGATGTGCTGTGACCCTGACAGGAAAAGGGCTGAGGATGATGGTAGCCATCCATATTGATGTGCTGTGACCCTGACAGGAAAAGGGCTGAGGATGATGGTAGCCATCCATATTGATGTGCTGTGACCCTGACAGGAAAAGGGCTGAGGATGATGGTAGCCATCCATATTGATGTGCTGTGACCCTGACAGGAAAAGGGCTGAGGATGATGGTAGCCATCCATATTGATGTGCTGTGACCCTGACAGGAAAAGGGCTGAGGATGATGGTAGCCATCCATATTGATGTGCTGTGACCCTGACAGGAAAAGGGCTGAGGATGATGGTAGCCATCCATATTGATGTGCTGTGACCCTGACAGGAAAAGGGCTGAGGATGATGGTAGCCATCCATATTGATGTGCTGTGACCCTGACAGGAAAAGGGCTGAGGATGATGGTAGCCATCCATATTGATGTGCTGTGACCCTGACAGGAAAAGGGCTGAGGATGATGGTAGCCATCCATATTGATGTGCTGTGACCCTGACAGGAAAAGGGCTGAGGATGATGGTAGCCATCCATATTGATGTGCTGTGACCCTGACAGGAAAAGGGCTGAGGATGATGGTAGCCATCCATATTGATGTGCTGTGACCCTGACAGGAAAAGGGCTAAGGATGATGGTAGCCATCCATATTGATGTGCTGTGACCCTGACAGGAAAAGGGCTGAGGATGATGGTAGCCATCCATATTGATGTGCTGTGACCCTGACAGGAAAAGGGCTGAGGATGATGGTAGCCATCCATATTGATGTGCTGTGACCCTGACAGGAAAAGGGCTGAGGATGATGGTAGCCATCCATATTGATGTGCTGTGACCCTGACAGGAAAAGGGCTGAGGATGATGGTAGCCATCCATATTGATGTGCTGTGACCCTGACAGGAAAAGGGCTGAGGATGATGGTAGCCATCCATATTGATGTGCTGTGACCCTGACAGGAAAAGGGCTGAGGATGATGGTAGCCATCCATATTGATGTGCTGTGAC